>NC_140181.1:347500-487500 GCF_963971535.1 Notolepis coatsorum | reverse complement strand
TGTGTGTGTGTGTGTCTGTGTGTGTGTGTCACGCCTGTTACAGATTAATCATTTTGAGGTTGAAATAATCCAATGAAAATGCTGCAGTGGTAGCTATAGAATTTGTTAGTGTTGATAACTGATCATTTCTGTTCCTGTTGTTAATACACACTCAGCTCAAAAGTTCAACACAGTTTCTGATTGAAATAATGATGGTGATGCCTTTGCACCAACTCTTCAAGTCTCATGCATTGTACCACACTCCTACGCAGAAGTGTCTCTAGCAGTGGCGTAACTCTATCCTCAGCCGTGGGGGGGTCGGACAGATTAGGGAGCGTGGTCAGTGCCAGCGGTCGCCCAGATTACAATTTAAAACACAGCACAGCACAGTGACCCGACATTAAACTGGGCGCAGCGACCCGACATTAATTAAACTGGGCGCAGCGACCCACCCGACATTCCAGTGTGTGTGTGTGTGCTGTGTTCACCACGAACCCCTGCAGGTGGTGAGGCGGCTGTGCTTTTCTCCTCACCTGCGGTCGCTGCATTTCAATTCCCACCGAAGCGCACTGGTCACTGTCTGGCACACTCCCAGATTGCATTCCACGTTTCAACGTTGCGTTTCTCTTTGAGGGCATAAATCCACAGGAACACCAGGGCCCTCATGCATCAACGTGTTCTACGCACAGATCTGTGCTTACCCTGTGCGTACAATCATTTCTAAGCAAAGAGTGGGATTCATCAATTTCAACTTGAACTTGACTTCGTGCGTACATCTACGCACAGGTCAGACCTGGCGTACCTAGCGCCCAGTGGTAGAATATATTATTACAACAAGGAAATGAGCTTCTGTGCATAATAACACTGGCACGTTCTGTACGAACCGTAGTTCATTATAGTTCATTGTAAAATAGCAACAGTAGTGTAATTATGGTCAAAACCCTATAAATAGCATTTGGAATAATAGATCTTTCTCTCAGAATGAATGCAGCATGGTTTATATAGCGTTATCGGAATATACGGGGTGTAGGCTACTGACTGACTGCGCTCCGCGTAGCTTGATTGATTGATTGATTGAAAAGTTTATTAACAGATTGCAGAATGGGTACAGTACAGTACAGCTCAGTACATATACAATTGTTAATTGGGGATGCAGACCAACTTTCGTCTTGTTTACATCAGGGTCCCCCATTTTCAATTCATCATAAATCATAAAGCTCAACTCGTTATTATTCTGCGCAGACCGCAGAAACACGGGAACGTTTTGATTATATTTAAAAGGCTTTACGTTAAACGAAACAAGTGGAACTTCGAAGCTGTAAGCAGAATACAAGTCATATGAATATAGTGTTCTTCCCCCTTTTTACTGTATAAGAAAGAATAGAAAACGCATTGCAATGACACTATAGTGGACAGATTATGTATATGATGGGATTCAAGTTCGCGTTTTTGTTGCTCATAGGCATGCTGTCAGAGTATGATATCTTAATCAAACATTCTAGAACATTTGTCGTCACAGATCATGTCCTAATAGAACATAGGCTATGGCATGGATCGTGATATTGTGTGGACTGTTATTATCACTGTACACCGGTACCACCCATTGTGACAGCAGCCTTGTGAGTCCCGCACACAAACATGATGGAATTCAAGTTCATGTATTGAAAGGCAGGCTATCATACATGCAGTGAGATTCATTGTTCTTGTATATGCTCTCGTATTATATTGTTTATATAGGCTACCCAATACTGACATCAAAATAGATTGTAGTATGCCTCTAGAAATCATATGCAGCAGGTAGAAAATTGACGGGAGATCCATCGCGATTTGGAATAAAATTGAGGAGAACTTTAATCCCTGGGGTATTAATCAAACAACACGGGAAAAGGCAGTCATATTCCAGCGCGGTCTTTATTAGCCGACAACAAAATAGATGCATCTAAAAATCATATAGCCAATCGAACACAACTAATAAAGGCATTCATATTACAGCACGGTTATAATGACACACAACCAACGCCAAACAGTGGTCAACGAACGGTCTTTATTAGTATTTTGAGCTGTCCAGGCAGAATTGCAGCAATGGTCTTAGGGAGCCGTTGATATCTGACATCACCGTTTACGAGTCCGCCTTTTATTTATCCCACAATACGCAATAGTGTCTTCTTGGTTCGACAGCAGTGAACAATCTTCGTGGAGTTTCTCAGGGTTCCGCTCGGGTCCGTCCATTATTTCACATCCCATGGGGGGTGTTTCCTCATTTTCATGACCATATATGGATAATCATGCACGAGCATTGACGGTAGAACAAAGTGGTATTCATCAACACGGAGGACCATAGAGCCTGCGTACGCACGTGTGATGAATGCCGACTTCCCTGTGCGTACGCTAGTTCTACATTCCGTGCTTACGTGTGGAAGTAGGTCAAGTTCTACGTCCACGTTGATGAATGAGGGCCCAGGCCTTTTGCCACCAATGACGACAGATACATATGGTAGTCAAGTCAACGGTACCTGTTCTCGCCCGACTGACTCCACTCTCATTGTCATTACCCTCGTCGCCGGGGGACAGATTTGGGGGCGTGGTCAGTGACGTATATTTTTTAAATAATACCAGGTGTGCAAATGCAATACCGCATTTTTCCTGGCGGTGGCGCCATTTCTCCATGTAAACAACACACTGGGCTCACAGAAACGTTAGGTTATGACTATAACCAAGTTCTGTTAACACTAGTGAACGCTCAGTGTCTCATGCATATATCTCGCTTCAGCATATATACACTGAATACATTTCAAAATGTACCTTTAAATGCCAGCATTCATCTGGCCACACCCCCATCCGCTTACCTATATAAGCAGGGGTGGTGCCACACACTCATCTCCTTCCCAACAAATTTCACCACAATGAAAAATCAAGGGCCGCAGCGGCGTCTAGACGCAGAGCGTCCACTAGTGTTAACAGAACTTGGTTATAGTCATAACCTAACGTTCTGTATCACACTAGCTCACGCTCAGCGTCTCATGCATAATAGGAGCTGAGCGGGAGCTAGAAGCTCGACAAATGTACCCCGCTGAGGCCCCCCACAACCATCAGATCAGGGAGGACCGAGCCCCCCCGACCCCCCCTAATGGAGGGCACCCCCCCTATTGAGGGCTTCACGGGAGGGCGACGGACCCGACCGTGTGAAGAGGCACTCAAGCAACTCAACGCACAGGGTGAGCAGACAGTGGCTTGACCCCACGACTACACACACGCACAACCCGCATGCCACCCGGGAACGAACGGAGGGAAAAACCTTGTTACTGCCTGGCACACTGACCCTGCAGAACAGGCAGTCAGCATGGCCGTAAGCACACAAAAAAGGTTAACCAACGGAAGCAGGCAGCGCACCGGGGAAAAACCAGGCAACAGGCTATTAACCCTAGCCTGGAGACTGCGGACGAGACAGGCGCCATAGGGGACAGCTGAACACAGCCGCCCCGGCGGAAGGGGCGTAAGCTGGCGGTGTTGCATGACCAAGCCTCCATTTAAAAAAAACCCACCCAAAGGGGTTGAGGCAGAGAAGGCTGACACGATTGTCAGACGTCATGAACGTGCAGGGGCACCCTCAAACGGTGAACCCGGGAGTTGACACTGCTCCAACACACCAGGGAATCAACCACCTTGGTGTTACCCAATGCGGTGGTTGTTCCTATAACCCCTCAAGAAAAAACTCCAAAACACACCTGCGGGTATACACCGGCTATACCGCAGTACAAGTGTTTCAGTTTTTCAAAAAAGTGTTAACCCAGGCCTACGGGTCGACGAAACATTACTTCGGACTGGGCCCGGCGATACGGGAAGCACAGGGTCACCAGAGGAGGTCAAAGACCACCCCAACAGGCCCCTCTTCGCCATGCGTGAGAGAGGAGCGAAAAAGAATGGAGAACCAACCCCAAGCACACCGTACTTGGTATTCCCAGGCAGTCTCCCAACCAAGTACTAACCAGGACCAACCTGTGTAGCGGCCGAGATCTGACGAGATCGAGCGTGTACAGGTTGGCATGGCCGTAAGCCATTACGACAGTGCTGAGTAAAAAACGTACCCAACCAGGGTCTCCATAGTGCTTAACCCTGTGACACCCGGACCGACCTGGCATTTTCCCCCCTGAAAAAAGCCCAAGTCCCTCAGGGTACCAGAACAGCAGATCTGCATCCCCGGCGGACAACGGGTGCAACTGATCCGGACCAGCGTGACCAGAACCAGTCCCGTGCCCTAACCACGCCGACATGCCTACTCCAGGAGAAGGGGCAGATATGCGTGTTGATCTTAAACATGAAAAGAAGGCGCCACCCAGACGTTCGGGCGAACCGCGCCCGGTGGCCCACCCCCAGGGCGTGAGACCCCTCTACATATGTTCAGATCCATTCCGTCATCATCCCCCAGATATGAACGAGAATCCGTCGATAACAAAAAACCAGGTCGTTGGATTTGGTCGTCGGAAGAGGAAAAACCTCCATCCCAGTTGCTTTATAAAAACGCCGTTTTAACCTCAAGCAACCAAGGCGTGCCAGTCAGTCACCTGTTTACAGAACACCCCGAGCTAGCACTATACGTGCGTCGGGACACACCCACATCAATGAACAGGCTATTTAGACCTGTCATTGAATCCCCAAGGCGCCCAGGGGAACGACAAGAGGGGTGTGATACTTCCTAACTCCAACTCTTTTTAGTAGAAAAGAAGGAAGCACCAACAGTATGTATCCCAGTCTACACAGCCGGGGGTAAAAATTGTTCACATTTTTACATCCCACCACCCTCCCATAGGAAGGAGACGGGAATCCCCAGAGAGACTTCCCACGCGAGCTGTACAGATTGAAAAGAATATATTGCACCTTGAGCCATGTAAAAAATTGGATTTAGGGCTCTCCGGGGAGGAGGCACTGAACCCATACACACTCAATAATCGAATTGAATAGAATACATACACAATAGAGTAGGACTCCTTCTTGAGGGTCCACTCACCTTGACAATCTGAGGAGGAGGCTCTGTACTCTGAAGGAGGCTCCCTCACATGGAAGGAGGAGTCCCAACTCACAGAAGGCCCGAATAGGAGCTTGGTGAGGAGGAGCCCTGACCACCCCCCGAAACAGATCCATCACATGGACCTGAACAGCACACGGAAGTCCTACCAACAGAGACGCGCACAGTGACGTACTCTATGGTGGGGGAATTTCTGCGGTGCACACGCCCAATATTCCAGGCCGTGGGACCAGGAAACTCCCCCCCCATCACCCTGTAACATGCCGAACCGCAACGTGACAGGAACCTTGAAGGACAGGTGGGTTTACCCCTGACCAACAGAAAAAAGGGGAAGGAAAGGTTACCAGTTCACCCCTTTACGACCCCACACCCATGATACGATGTAATGACAAAAAGAGAATATGACACAGTCATAGTCAGCTCTATGAAGTGTCTGACAGCTTCACACAGCGCATGAGCTAACCTGCTATCTGATTTTTACTAAGGAAAAAACACAGAATAGAGAGGGCTCTTCAAGAGCCCCGGTACCAAACTTACACATGTGCTTCTGTGGCCAGTCCAACCCAGTTGTAGGTCACATGACACACACAACCCATCATCACCTACAAAAAATGGCAAAAACACTCTACAGAGGAACGCCGTTTTTCATAATGAGAGAATACATAATTCTCGATTAGTATCGGCCACAGGCCTTGCTAAGCACTCACGAAAGCGACCAAACAATCTTTTCTTTTAGGAAAATAAAGTTTCTCCAGCAGTTTTAGCACAACCTCAGCAATCAAGCTAAGGGTTACATCGCATCCCTACCACACAGAGACACAATGTAGTGCAACAACATGTCTGATAGGAGGATGAAGAAGTCCCCAGGGAACCGGGGGGAAACACAATCCTCCTACTTTACCCTTAATACGGCCAGTTAAAACAGGAACACCTGTTAATATGTGAACACACTGTTCATTGTCATTACAGGCTGAGAAAAGAACCATTCTTTACTCATTTGTCACTAAGCATAGCTTTATAGGTTAGTTAACCCCCTTAGTTGTGAGTACACGGTACATATAAACACACATGATGTTTCTCAACACAACAAACCAGATCATTTTCACATCTGAAACAACAACCCGATTTGCATGGAGAAGCTAAATACCTAGTGACAAGACAATTCACACACAACTCGCGTCGTATCCTAAATGTAGTGCAGTAACACTCGTTTTGGAAAACATCGTTATTTACAAAACATTTAGAAGGGAAAAGCCAGAAGCAGTGTACAAGGTCTGGCCAAACCTTGCCTACCCGGAGCGTAGATCAACGAAGTGCAGTCTCAAGGCACCGTAGAAAACACAGCCGTCCTGTGTTGTCGATCTGGGCAGCGTCGCCGCTCCAACCCGTCGCTACGGTCTCCTTTGTTGACGCAGGCTTTGCCGTCCTGGCCCAGGGCAGGTTCGACGAACATCCTCTGTCAAAGATGACGTCGTAGTCAAGAGTGTTTAAAACATGTTATAATCAAAGCACGTTCAACAGAGTAGCATTAAGCTAACGGCCGCTCCAACCGTCGGTCGCTACCGCCCCTGCCCGCAAGACGCCGAGCGAACGGCGCACGCGACCAGAGGGGAGCTTCGAATCCCCCCCCACCTCTCCCCGTGAGGGAGAGGGGAGTTGGGAACCGCGGCGGCGCGCGAGGAGCCGGAGCCACCCCGCGCTGGGCCTTGGCCGATAGCAGCAAGCTAACGTTTCCTAGTGATCACAGCAGGCTAGCGCCGCAGCTAACAGCTGACTGGCTAACAGTAGGCCCAACCTAGGTAGGCCACGCAGTGATCACAGCAGGCTAGCGCTGCAGCTAACAGCTGACTGGCTAACCGTAAGCTAAGCAGCTATCACCTGAACTTGTACACAATGATATAACACTCACCCAGACAGGCCGCCGTTCTGAAACCCTCCTCACTTTTTAAGAGAAAAGAGAAACAAGATGTTAACACAGTTTTACAACGGTGATTTTACCAACACCCGACGGAGCCAGCACAATACCCAACTGGCCTGTGTAGCTGACTTTGAACACAGATCTTCCGCTAAAGAACATCTATGCCCATATCTCCTCGTGAGGGAATACTCTAATTTGGCTATGAAAGATGGGGCCTAACACGGTGACAGAGAGATATCCACTCGTCCAGAAAACACAGGGATCACCAGTGTTAATGGTCGTGGCCCACTAGTCAAACTATAATGGGCTTCAGATCAAGGTCTTCCGCTGCTGCCCAAGAGGCTGAACCAAAAGACCTTAAACTGGGGCCGGTGTTCGTAAACATTGTCAGTTAGCCCCCATAGCACTAACAGACAAGTGGAGCCGCAAGCAAACAGTACTCACCCAACCTGAAACCCACCGCTTCTCACAACAGCGGCGCGTCCTACAGTTCAGCTGTGTCCTGAAAGGTTTCACCCCAACCAACACAGCAAGGAACTGCAGTTGAGAGGCATGCAGCGGCGTGCTCCCAATACGAAAACCGGTGGAGGATTTTTAGAATGATCACCATCTTCCAGACACTCCAGTGACGAAGACAATATCGCTGTATTTTCTCGAAAATAGTGAGAGAGAAAATAAAGATATGATGTCAACGTATCTCCTTGTTCTTCCTTTCCTCGTAAACATTGCTTTTCCAGCTAATATTTTTCTCCACGTCAAGTGGGCATATGAGCAACACGTTGCTTGTGATGAAATTTGAGAAGGAGATGAGTGTGTGGCACCACCCCTGCTTATATAGGTAAGCGGATGGGGGTGTGGCCAGATGAATGCTGGCATTTAAAGGTACATTTTGAAATGTATTCAGTGTATATATGCTGAAGCGAGATATATGCATGAGACGCTGAGCGTGAGCTAGTGTGATACAGAACAAGCATTTCATCAAGTATTCTGTATTTTGTTGTGACAAATAATAAACAAATTTGAAAGGTTAAGGTGAAAGAACATTTATTATATGGTGCTTCAATTAGCAATTATGAACACAGTAATACCTAGAGTGGTCATGCCCGCATTGATTGTGCAAAATACAATAATAAAATAGGCATAGAATTTTTTTTAAATAGGTAAGACACAAGATATGCATGATAAAAAAAGACATGCCAAGTTCCTGAGAAACACTACTATACAATATACAATTTTAGCTCTTAATGTATCTATCACCTTTATCTATCACCAATCACTTTTAATCAAATTTAATTACAGGTACAAAACGTTAATATAAATCACTCTTATGCACTGGTACATAAGTTATATAACAAACCCGTTTAATAAAACTCTAACCCTTATGGTCATGCCTGCATCGATTGTGCAATAATACTAAAATACCTGAGAGGGCACTGGTTCCTATGTAGACTACTATACAATTTTAACTCTGTCATTATTATACTTAATGTATCTAAACCAGTGGTCACCAACCTTTTTAAGCCCAAGATCACTTAAATTCTTTTGGTGAAGGCAAGATCTACCTATTGAAGCGTTGAGAGAAAAAGACAGCCAAGATTGTATTAAACAAAATTACTTTTATTTGCCTGTATTCTAATTGCAATGCTTTGGTCCAACATTAAAAACGTCAAAGAAGAGACCTGTAATATGTACTTTCTCAGTCAGTGCTAAGTGCAGTCATCTTATGCAGCATCACTTTTCACAGCAAAACAAAAGTAGAACTGTAATGTGGACTCTCATATTATTAACATTGACAAACATATTTACAATTAGCATTTTATAAAGTAGAACTGTAATGTGTACTTTCTCAGTCAGTGCTATGTGCAGTCATCTTATGCAGCATCACTTTTCACATCAAAACAAAAGTAGAACTGTAATGTGGACCTTCTCCTATTAACATTGACAAACATATTTACAATTAGCATTTTATAAAGTAGAACTGTAATGTGTACTTTGTCAGTCAGTGCTTAAAGTGCAGTAATCTTATGCAGCATCACTTTTCACATCAAAACAAAAGTAGAACTATAATGTGGACCTTCTCCTATTAACATTGACAAACATATTTACAATTAGCATTTTATAAAGTAGAACTGTAATGTGTACTTTCTCAGTCAGTGCTAAGTGCAGTCATCTTATGCAGCATCACTTTTCACAGCAAAACAAAAGTAGAACTATAATGTGGACCTTCTCCTATTAACATTGCCAAACATATTTACAATTAGCAGTTTATAAAGTAGAACTGTAATATGTACTTTCTCAGTCAGTGCTAAGTGCAGTCATCTTATGCAGCATCACTTTTCACAGCAAAACAAAAGTAGAACTATAATGTGGACCTTCTCCTATTAACATTGCCAAACATATTTACAATTAGCATTTTGTAAAGTAGAACTGTAATATGTACTTTCTCAGTCAGTGCTTAAAGTGCAGTAATCTTATGCAGCATCACTTTTCACATCAAAACAAAAGTAGAACTGTAATGTGGACCTTCTCCTATTAACATTGACAAACATATTTACAATTAGCATTTTATAAAGTAGAACTGTAATGTGTACTTTCTCAGTCAGTGCTTAAAGTGCAGTAATCTTATGCAGCATCACTTTTCACATCAAAACAAAAGTAGAACTATAATGTGGACCTTCTCCTATTAACATTGACAAACATATTTACAATTAGCATTTTATAAAGTAGAACTGTAATGTGTACTTTCTCAGTCAGTGCTAAGTGCAGTCATCTTATGCAGCATCACTTTTCACAGCAAAACAAAAGTAGAACTATAATGTGGACCTTCTCCTATTAACATTGCCAAACATATTTACAATTAGCAGTTTATAAAGTAGAACTGTAATATGTACTTTCTCAGTCAGTGCTAAGTGCAGTCATCTTATGCAGCATCACTTTTCACAGCAAAACAAAAGTAGAACTATAATGTGGACCTTCTCCTATTAACATTGCCAAACATATTTACAATTAGCATTTTGTAAAGTAGAACTGTAATATGTACTTTCTCAGTCAGTGCTTAAAGTGCAGTAATCTTATGCAGCATCACCTTTCACATCAAAACAAAAGTAGACCTGTAATGTGGACTCTCAGGGAAAGATAAAAAAAAAATTACATTTTTTTTCAGGGAAAGATCTACAGGGAAAGTCTCAAAGATCGACCAGTCATCCAATGCTTCCAAAGACATGTTGTCTCCGATCATGGCCAGAGATGAATTCCTCACAGAGTGCTCTCATGTCAAAGGCATCAACCCTTTCTTGATGTATATGACAAACTGCCACACTGTTCAACCTTTTCTGCTTCATGGAGTTGCGAAGCCAGGTCTTCAACCTCCGGAGTCCGCTGAAACTCCTCTCAGCTTCAGCAGAGGATGAGGGAACAACCAGCAACAGCCTCACAAGGACCTCCACCTGATCAAAAATACCTCTGACTTCAGGCAACATGCCTCTCAGGATGTCTGCAGCTTCTGTGCTTGATGCATAGGTGTTATTTGCTTTGAACATGGCTAGCTGAACATCCAGCATCCTCCTGTTCATCTCTGGATACTTGTCCACAATGTCATCACTTTCTCCCCTAATAAGCACACCCTCCAACTTCTGAAGCACTTCAAAGTTTCTTTGATTAAACCGCTCTCGGAATTGCAGATCTGCTGTGTCCAGTATTTTGAAGAACTCCCCTCTGAAGAAGTCCACAGAAGTTGCTGGGACATGTGCTGCAGCGTCACCAGTTAGACGTTTTGGAGGGTTGCGGATACGAGGCATTTCCATCGGATCGATGTTTAGTGAGGTGACCAGCTTTGCTGTGTTGTCAAATATCTGTGAATGAATGAAAACTTTATTTAACAGATTGCAGAATGGGTACAATACAGTACAGCTCAATACACACAATTGTTAAGGGGATGCAGACCAGAGAAAGACTTTCGTCTTGTTTACATCAGGGTCCCCCTTTTTCAATTCTTAATGACATTTATGACATAGGATAGGGACATACATACCTAGTACTGTTACATTTGTGACATATACCTGTTGGAATCTTTCCTCTGTTCGTTTCTTGTGGAGAGCTGTCTTGACACACTCTACTGCAGCCTGCATCCCTGTGATTGTGGTGGTTCGCCTTTGCAAGGATTTGTTGAGGCATTCCATTTCTGCAAGAACCTCCAAAGCAAGATGGAGTCCCAGAACTGTGTTTCCTTTCTGGAATCTGTCAAGCAGACCATTTGCCTTTGTAGCTGATTCAGAGCTAGTTGAAGCCATCTCTTCCAAGCTGAGTAACACTGCCGCATACTGATTGAGGACTGTATGCACTGCTGCGACTCGCACAGTCCACCGTGTAGGACACATTGGCTTCAGTGTGGTGAAGGATCCATGTGATGATGTGGCAATGTTGCTGAAGATGTTCTTGAACTTGCCTGAAAGTCCAAACAGACGCCCCAATTCATGGACCCATTGCAGAGCATCACGGACTACAGATGAAGCTGTGCAAGTTGCCTGTGTTATCAAATTAACACAGTGAGGACCACAGTGTACGTACAGAGCCAATGGCAGTGCTTGTGAAATATAGGCTTGTGCACCAGAATATTTTCCGGACATGTTTGCTGCTCCATCATATGTCTGTCCCCGGAGCCCATCAAGAGACAAACCGAGACGAAGCAGCACATCTTTGGCTACATTTGCTAGGTTTTGTCCAGTTGTGAGCTCAACTTCATATAAACCAACAAATTCTTCATGAGGAATAAGGTTGTGGTCAACATAGCGAAGACAGATTGATTCCTGTTCGGTCCCAGTGATGTCCTGTGTTCCATCAATAATGATGGAGTATTGCAACTGTGGTTGTGATCTGATTTCAGTGGCTATATCTCTAATGATGGATTTTGCCATTATGTTCAACATTTCATTTTGGATTTTGGGGCTTGTGTAATCTTGAGGACGTGAATTAAGCCACTCGAACAACTTGGAGTCATCATCTGATCTCATCCTGAGTAACTGAGAAAGATTTCCTTGATCTGATTCATGGCCTCTGAGAGCCAGACCTTGTCTGCCCAGGAATTGCACACTGCTCATGATCTTCTTCAAGCATGACATGGCTTTTTGCTGTGATGCTGCCAACGCACTAGAAAGCTGAGAATGAATAGGATTGGGTTCTGACAATGTGTAATAACTGCAAGCTTATGAGACTTGCTGTTTGTATGATCTGTAAATCTCTCCACAGCCTTTTTCCAGTTTCTGAATCCAGCAGAAACAAATGCTGGATCAGTGTATTTCGCCAGGGTAGACTTCTCACGTTGAAATGCGTTTGCACAATAAAAGCACAGGACTCCACTGTGTGTATGACTGTAGTGAATCCAAGGAAATACTTTAAACCATTTCTCTTGGAAACGTAGCGTTTTGTTTGCCAGTTTTTGAGCTGGTATTTCTTTTGGATTGGGCTGATATGGCTCAGTTATCTGCTGTGTGTCCACCTGCAGAATAAACAAAAAAAAGAGAGAGACACCATTAGAACACATTAGGTTTAGGTTTACTTTATTTATTTGATCAAGGGGGACCAGCGTACATTAATAAAACATTAATTGCACCAGTGTTCCATTCCCATTATTGATTGATTGGAAATTGTATTAACAGATTGCAGAATGGGTACAATACAGTACGGCTCAATACACACAATTGTTAAGGGGATGCAGACCAGAGAAAGACTTTCGTCTTGTTTACATCAGGGTCCCCCATTTTCAATTCATCATTATTAGTCAGGTCGTCAGGATGATTGCAATGAGTTTGTACATGTTATTTGTATAATAACATGATTATGTCTTGATGATGGACTCTGTAAACACGCATTTGTCATGTCTTATGAACCACGATTATTTTCAAGAGAAACAAACAGGCAAAATAAATAGCCTAGCTAGCTTAGTCAATCTGGACAAATACATTAGGCCTATACAGCGCACTATCTGTACGGCGCCGTGTTGGTCAATTTGGAAGAGTTTTAAGAAAATCTGCTAAAATGCTGTTACTTGCCATTGCCTTCCTGTTTCGTGGTGGAGTCGTCACTGCTGCTGGTTTAGCTCTAGGCGCCGGCGACAGTTTAGCAAAACTTAGTTTGCTTTGCTGTAGCTTTCTCCTCTTTGGCGACGGTGCCATCCTCGTTGTTGTTGCATGCAGCCACTCCAGCCAGGTTGCATGCAGCCAGGTAGAGGACGCGTGTATAGGCAGCGTGGTGTTATATGTGATGACGACGCGTCATCATGACGTATTGAACACACTACACACACCTCGGCTCGGCTGACGACCGTCACCCGACACCAGAGCAGCCAATATGCAAATACGAGTACTGTGTAGTAGCGAGTCACAGTGCTGGCCGCCAGGCCGCGCAGTTGCAGCGGTTTGGGGGTAAAAACATGGGGGGGACAAATACTGCATTCTGAAATCATGCGGGGGACATTTTCCGGGGACCCCCGCGCAAGTTACGCCCCTGGTCTCTACGCCCGCACGCCACAGCCTGCTGAACACCTCTGCCAAAGAGAGACCAAATCTGGACCAAATCTAACCAGACATTTTCTGAACACTTATGAGTGATGTAGTTATCAAACTAATTCATTGACTATAATTCTATGTATTTTCTGCATAAGAAACCATACCTTTAAGTATGCAGTACACAGTTATTATTTATAAAAGAGGCAAGAAATATGGGGGGAACAATAATATAATATTAGTTATTCAATAGGTTATGGGAAAAGAATACTAATATGGATAGCACCGGTTACTTCCCCGTTGGGCAGAGATGTTTGACAGCGGAACGCTGTCCAATTCTCTTTCTCTTTCTCTTTTCTCTATCGTTCTAATAATGTTGTGTTGTGAGGAGGACATGTGATAATGGGGACATGAAACATATCAATGTGCTCTGTGTCTGGAGAGCAGACCTTTAGTCTGTAGACACTGTAACATAAGATCTCCTCAGCTGTGAATCCAGGCATGCTGTCCCTGGTAAATGAATCCATTAATCAGTTAGTTTGGTCTTAGTCGACCAAGACTTTGGAAATTTTTATGTTTTTTTCCCCATGCTCAGTTATTTCCTGAAAAATACGATTTCATGTTGGAAACACAACTTACAGAACTAAACGACTAGCTGACATAGTGACATATTAGTCGACTCTCGAGGACAACCCTATAGAGAATACAATAGCATTTAAAAAAAAAGTTAAATGATAGAATGAAATAGATTAAAGTAAATGAAATTATGAATCAAGCATGAAAGTATAAAAACTGTGAGGAGAGGTGTTTTGCCACAGTGGCGGTGGCCAGCTGGGCTGAGTGGCCTTCAGACGGAGTGAGTGACTGTGTGTTTAAGCTTCAGTCAACACAAAGGTAGCAGAGCAATGATCACCTACTGATAATACGCACACACACACACACACACACACACACACACACACACACACACACACACACACACACACACACACACACACACACACACACACACACACACACACACACACACACACACACACACACACACACACACACACACACACACACACACACACACACACACACACACACACACACACACACACACACACACACACACACACACACACACGTCTCTGCCCTCATGGAAGGGTTTAGGCCGGTCCCTAGTCCGGCGGCTGGAGGATCCTGCCGGGATCCTGCTCTGGGGTCCTTACCCTCGGTTCCTGGCTCCAGGCTCCCGGCTCCTGTTTCTCTCTCCACCCTACTCTCCGTGCCTCTGTTCCCTTCCCCACCCCCCCTCTCCGGGCATCTGCGCCCGTTCCCACCCCCTCTCGCCGGGCCTCTGTTCCCTTCCCCTCCCCCCTCTCCGGGCATCTGCGCCTGTTTTCAGCCCCCCTGGCTGCTATGCCCCTCCTGGGGTTTTCGCTCAGCCTCCCGGCTCCTGGTCTCCGGGTCCTCTCCTTGGGCTCCCTCCGGGGTTTCGGCTTCCTCCCTTGCCTGGGTGAGGACGTTGTTCTCGGGGGTCTGGAAGCCCCCCGTTGAGAGGGGGGTACAGTTACGATCCAAGGGCGGGTCCTGCTGACCGGCAGAAGAATAACATTGGACATTGCTCTCCTCCTGACATTGGTCTCCTACCCTCTAGTGGCCAGACTAGCCTGTTGGTACAGGTGGCCATTCTACTGTGGTTCCAAGTAATGGATATAGTGTCTAATTGTTTATTGTCTTGGGCCACCCCTGTCTATGTGTGATGTTACTCCCCTGTTGTGTTGTTGTTTGTCATTGCCGTAGTTTCTAGTTGTTGTTTAGTTTGTCATTGCTTTACTGTCATTGTGTTGTGATTCTGTGTTGGCCAGGTGTTGTTGATTATTAATTGATTGGGGTATTTAGGTGTCTGTCTGTCCTCCCTTCCTTGTGGCGACATTCCTCCAGTATCCTGTGTGTTCCCCGTGTCGTGCCTGCCTTCCCTGTTGATGTCTAGTGAGTCCTTGCCTGTATACTTCGTTCGTTTTCTTGTTTTCCTTCGTTGTGTTATTAGTAGTGTTGTTTTGTATTTACATTGGAAAAGAAGTAAACACCCTTCTTCAAGCATCGCTCCTCGTCTCTGCCTACGTTCCTTCTCCCTTGTCTGCAAACTGTGTTCTCAACTTCATTAGCACACCAAGCGTTACATCTGCCCATGACACGTCTGGTGATGTACTGATGAACCATGAGCTTTCCATTTGAATATTATCTGTTCACTGCTCACCTGTTGATACAGAATAGAGTAGAGTAGAGTAGAGTAGAGTAGAGTAGAGTAGAGTAGAGTAGAGTAGAGTATTGTAGGGTATAGAGTAGGATATGGTAGGGTAAGGTAGAGTAGAGTAGAAAAGTATATGAACAGGTGATAAATACAGACAAAATAAAACCTTTTCCACTGTACAAAGTAGACACTGTAGAAACTATACAATTTTTTTAAAAGAGATTAAAGACTATTTACAATTGACAAACAAACAAACAAAAAAACTATATTTAAAACAGAGGTTTCGGGCACCACGTGTAAATGTAGCTGGTTGGTTTGGCTGCCTTAGATGTTTCACTCGTTTCAATTGAAATAGGCCCCGCCCGCTTGCAGGGCCACGGACTGACAAAGCATTAAGTTAAAACAAACGCATCCTGGATTGACAAACCATGCGCGCACTGTGCCAGTACTGTGTGGATAGCTGGTGCGTGATGGAAACATCACCCCCCCCCCCCCCCCCTAAAAGGTAAAAAAATATATAATTATTATTTTCTTTTTTCATACAGTCAACATATTCTTAAATAATAGCGCTGCCCGAGGCTGGGCATGATACAGTCAACATATAGCAAGAGAGAGAGCGAGAGAGAGCTCCCGTTCGACAGTCAATATACAGTGTTATCGCTGCACAGACCCGGCACTGCCCCTGACCCTCCACCAGAGCAAGGCCAGAGAGAGAGAGAGAGAGAGAGAGAGACACATTGGAAAGAAACAACCCAAAACCAGAGCAAATTGAAATGCTATTTGGCCCTAAACAGAGAGTACACAGTGGCAGAATACCTGAGCACTGTGACTGACCCAATACTAAGAAGATCCTTGACTAGGTACAGACTCAGCGAGCACAGCCTAGCCATTGAGAAAGGCCGCCATAGGCAGACCCGGCTCCCAAGCGAAGACAGACCCACTGCACACAAGATGAGGTGGAAACCGAGCTCCACTTCTTAACAACCTGCCCACTATACCAAGACATACTTCCCACAAATTGCAAACACCCAAAGAGACTTTGAAAACATCGACAATAACTCAAAACTCCCATACCTACTGGGAGAAATACAAGAATGTGAAATAAAGCCCATTTGAATTGAAGAGAGAGAGATAGATAGAGCATGTCTGTGTGTGTTAGAAAGAGAGAGATAGAGAGAGAGCATGTCCGTTTGTGTGTGTGTGTTAGAGAGAGAGCATGTATATGTGTGTTAGAAAGAGAGAGAAATATAGAGAGAGAGAGCATGTCATTTTGTGTGTTAGAGAGAGATATAGAGCATGTCTGTGTGTGTTAGAAAGAGAGAGAGAGAGAGCATGTGTGTTTGTGTGTTAGAGAGAGAGAGCATGTATGTGTGTGTGTGTTAGAGAGAGAGCATGTATGAGAGAGATAAGCAAAGATGAGCCCCTAAAGGATATTCAACTTTTAATGGAAGAACAAAACAGAAGGAAAAGATAACTTCACAAAGGCAACATGAATATACATAGATCCAAAAGGACAAAGATCAACACTTAAATCCAAAGAGAAGAGGGTCTATACCAGAGAAAAAAAGTAGCAAGGAGCCAATGGCCGACATCAACTAAATAGGCTAACTGCAAATAGAGTAGCCAGGTACTGACACCAGGCCACACACCGTTAGCTACTACAACAGCTAGCCGGCCCGTTTGGCTCCCGAGAGAGAGAGAGAGATATATCCACGGCGGGAATAGAATAGAGTGCATTAAAAACTCACCAAACGTCCAAGAGGATGGAGACAACCGCGTGGAGTTGACGAAGTTCATCTGCCGAATGACCGTCCTCTTCATCTTGGCATAACAATGCTGCACGCGCTCTCTCTAGGTTAGCTAACGCTAGTTAGCCTTTAGCTAAGCTAGCTACTAGCCGACATCATCATGGCTATCCCGACTGAACCACACGTTAGCACTCGATATTATAACGTAGCTAAAGCTAACTAGCTGTCCCTGCCTTTAGCTAAGCCGACATGGCTAGCCTGACTGAACTGTCTAACATGCAACAACTTTCATCTTCAGTCCATCTGCCGAATGACCGTCCTCTTTGTTTTGGCTGGCATAACTAAGCATAACCTCCAAAGCTGCACGCGCGAAATAGTCAAACGCAGCTGACGCACGCCGGCGTACACATGATGTAACCCCTCCCTTCGTTGAAACCAATAGTATGTCTGCTGCAGAGCCCCAGAGCTCCAATAGTGAGTATGTCTGCTGCAGAGCCGCAGAGCCAGGAACATTCTACAAACGTGTCTAATGTGAAATATATAAGCATATAAGCAAAACTAGATTTTAGGTCTGTGATGAAAAAGGGCCTCGCGGGAAGGGGGTCCTCGCAAAAAAAAATAATAAAAAAAAAAATAGATTTTTTTTGTGCGAGGCCCCCCTTCCCGCGAGGCCCTGTGCGACCGCACTGCTCGCACACCCCCTGAGGCGGCCCTGGTCTACACCCTCCTAGTTGAGTCCTGTCCGCTGATCGATAGATGCTTGGCTTCCCAACATGTGGGAGTCTGCGGTTTGTGTGTGTGTGTGCAGTGTGTGTGTGTGTGTGTGTGTGTGTGTGTGTTAAGACCGGTAGATGTTAGGCTTTGGGAGAACAAGATTCAAATCCACATAAAATAAAATGTACAATACTGTAAACACAAAACACACAATATTAAAGGATGAGTTCTCTGTTTTTACCCATACTTTAACAATTGCTGTCTATTGAGAAACTGAACTTGTCAATATCATGCCGCCAGACAATGTTTAATTAGGGTCTGGGTTTAAAAAAAAAAAAAAATAATAATAATAATAATAATAATAATAATAATAATAATAATAATAATAATAATAATAATAATAATAATAATAATAATAATAATAATAATAATAATTGTAATCCTTGAAATCGCGGGTCATTCGAGTTCGACAGCCACTGCCACACAGACCAGACGTTAGTGTGGGTGAATGAGGTTGGACTGGTTGAGGTGGTTCTGTCAATGATTATAGATCAGACCTTGAACCCCCTCTCTTCTGGGGGGCATAAAATGTTCTCCGGGGGGCACAATGGTTTTTCAACACAGGTTCCCTTTTACGTTTCAGCTGGGACAACGGCGCTGTGGCTTGCTTGGCGCTGCCCACGGTGCTGAACTAAACAGGAGAGAGGCAATTGAAAAATTAAAATGTCTCTCTATCTTAAGAACATTCACTTATACAAAAACAGACTGAACGGATATATATAACAGACTTGCTGGGGCAGCGGACTGAGAGCAGGGGACACAAACAGGCTGGATAAGATGGTCAGGAAGGCCAGTAGCGTGGTTGGGGTGGAGCTGGACTCCACCCACTATACACAGACTTGGCTGACAGGAGGAGCATGTTATAGGCTCACACTACCTAAATGCAGCACTGAACGGCACAGGAAGTCCTTCATTCCGACAGCCATCAGTCTATACAATGCATCACTGTGCCTCACTGCATCACTGAGCACAGAGTGACAGTTACCATCTTCCTGGACTCTTACTTTTTAAACAGCACTGTGCAATATTACACCTACTGTAGACTTCAGTATATTTTTACTGTATTTATTTACTGTATCTTTTCTATTTTTATTCTATTTCATTTTATTCTATTCTTAGGCCATTTGTTTTGTTATTCTTATTCGTGACTTGTTCTGTCTAAATGTTTAATGTTGAGTGATTTGCAGTGTAAAATGTCCCTCAGGATAATACATTTCTATTCTATTCTATTCTATTCTATATCTTTGAAAAGTCTCCATTTATTCAACACTTCTGAATTCACTGACAAACTGACCTCCCACCTCTTGCAGAGACAAGTCGCATTTCTTTCCTCTCTCCCTAGGCCTTCAAGGCCGTTCCTACAGCCGCCTCTACTGCTCCATGGAGCCCGACGCTGCTATGCTCTGCTTCGTGCCGGTGGCCGGACTATACTCAAATCAACTCTAAATGGATCTAATCAGTGGATTGCATATTTTCTTCAAGAAGCAGAATAAGGCTAACCATCTCTGCCTATTGGGACATCATAATCGGGTTACCAACTTGAAGACGTGGTCATTTTTGGATTATCGAAGCTTTTGGACTGCAATAAGAAGATTTTGGATCTGTTTACCGCGCACAGGATCTACCAAAATGAACTGATAAGACACTTGGACTAATCAAATAAAATGTATTTATAGGGCCCGACAACACACGTTAATGTCCCCATGGGCCGTACAGGTCTTCTTTAAACAAGTCAAGAAGAAAACATAACAATAAGTCAAGAACAGAACAAGAACACCATAAGGTCCAAACATTTTTAGATGAATGCAAATAAATGAAAGAATGCAAGCACTCCCAGACATACCCCACGCGAAGGTAAGGAAAAACTCACTAAAACCTAACAATAGGGAAAAAAGCTCCACAGGCAGAGTGGAGGAGAGAAACCTTAGAAGGGCCATTCAAGGGGGGATCTCCCTTCTTAGATGTTGGTGATAGTAGTGTTGCAGACGGACAGTTGGTAAGCATGCACTCATGTGTGTAGTGAAACACAGATGAGTGCATGCAATAGCAACTGTACATTTTGAAAGATTAAAGATAGAGCTAATAGTGATAGCAACTGAACATTTTGAAAGATTAAAGATAGAGTTGATAGCGGATCTATTTGAGGCACAGGGGCGGCGCAAAGAGGGTCACGTCCTCCCCGTCTTAGTCACTGGACATTCAACACTCCGGTCGTTGCTCAGGGACAGCCGGAGACAGGGAGATAGGGGGCGGCGGAGAGAGGGTCGCGAACTCCCCGACATCATCGCGGGACATCCGGCACTCCGGTCACCACTACGAGACCTCCGGAGACAGGGGGGCACGCAGAGGGGGTCGCAACCTCCCGGCCTTCGTCACGGGACGTCCAACACTCCGGTCAACACTCCAGGACAGCAAGTCATAGGGAGACAGGGAGACGGGACAGGCGTTAGACAGCTCATGAGATTGTAGTAGGCGGACATAGCAATAGATACAAGTGGTAGGCATATATGTGAATGGAGTAGATATATGAAGTAAGCGTATTATGTGAATAGAATAGAAGTACTTAACCCAGCAATGAAACCGCGTTGACTGTTAATCTGTTAACAGTCTGTTAATACTGTTAATCAGTTGACAGGACCATGGACAGACGGCGGTGAATAACTGATCCAAGCCCTCGGAGGTGCATGTAGAGCAGTCACTACAATCTTGGCCAAGACCCCGAGGCATCCATCACCTTAGTCAGCGCCAGGAGACGGGCACTCAGAGAGAAGGGGGAGGGAGGGGGGGGGGGGGGAGAGGGGGGGGGGAAGAGTTAGAGAGTTCCCATGTTTGTGGTGCTGCAAAGGAGCAGACATGTAGTACCCTGTAGTGCCATGTAGTACCATGTAGTACCCTGTAGTGCCATGTAGTACCCTATAGTACCCTGTAGTGCCATGTAGTACCCTGTAGTACCCTGTAGTACCCTGTAGTGCCATGTAGTACCCTGTAGTGCCCTGTGGTACCATGTAGTGCCATGTAGTACCCTGTAGTGCCCTGTGGTACCATGTAGTACCCTGTAGTGCCATGTAGTGCCATGTAGTGCCATGTAGAGCCATGTAGAGCCATGTAGTACCCTGTAGTGCCATGTAGTACCATGTAGTACTCTGTGGTACCATGTAGTACCCTGTACCCTAACTAAACTACCCTGTAGTAAACTACCCAGTGGTACCATGTAGTACCCTGTACCATAACTAAACTACACAGATTAATCTAATGGTCAGTCCCCGACCAGGTGAGATCAGGGTAGGTTGAAGGAGAGAGAGAAAAGATGAGTCTTAAGCAGGGATTTAAAAGCTTCGACAGAGCAGGCGCCCCTGATGACGGCAGGTAATTTGTTCCACAGGTAGGGAGCGCGGTAGACAAAGGCTCTGTGGCCGGCGGATTTCTTTTTAACCCTAGGGGTCGATAGAAGCCCCGCATTTTGTGAGCGCAGAGCACGAGCGGGCGAGTATCGGGAGATGAGATCGGATAGATAGAGCGGTGCAAGCCCATTTAAAATTTTGTAGGTGAGGAGTAGCACTTTAAAGTCAGAACGGGCTTGGATAGGAAGCCAGTGTAGGGCGGACAAAACTGGTGTGATGTGATCAAATGTTCTAGTTCTAGTTAGTATCCGTGCAGCCGCATTTTGCACGAGTTGAAGATTTTTGATGCTTGAATTAGGTAGGCCTGAAAAAAGTGCATTACAGTAGTCCAGACGTGATGAGACAAAAGCATGAATCAGGGTTTCAGCATCAGCCAGAGTTAAAATGGGGCGTATTTTTGCGATATTACGAAGATGGAAGAATGCAATTTTGGTGACATTTTTTATATGTGCATTAAATGAGAGGGAGGAATCAAAAATGACTCAGAGGTTTTTTATGGTGGAGCTCTGGGATACATGACAGGTATCAAAGTTGAGGGAGATGTCCTGAAACAGGCCTCTGTGGTTTGGGGGGCCAACAATTAACATCTCAGTTTTTTTTTTTTTTTTTTTTACTTAAATTTTTATTAACAGTTTTTAGACAGACAGCACTTACAAAAAATAAATAATAAAAAATAAAGAAACTAGCATCACAATAAAAACAAAAAGAAAAAACAGTGCACATAAATATTTGCATGGGTATCATGGTTAGTTGTCTGGTTCCCCTACTGTTGTTTTCTAGGTATTTGATACAAAGGCTGATTGTGTATCTCCCTTAAACAGGCATAAACAGGTAATTCCTACTCAAAGATGATAAATGCTGACTAAGGCTTGTATGTGTGATCTGGGTCCAGAGACCCTCCTTGAGCTTCTTTCTTCCCTTATCCTTCGTCCTTTCTTTTTTTTTCTCTTGTTTATTAACTTTCACTTTGCCTTTTGGTTCACCCATACACAAACCACATCATCCCTGAATATTTAATATCACACCGTTAAACAGACATAAATAATAAGGTATAAAAACATTCAGCAATTGTAATATCCCAAAAAACAAAATAGAAAATACTAACTAAAGCACAGGTGTGTGACATGGGTTCATAGACCCTCCTTGAACATCTTTCCTCCTTTACCCTTCGCCCTCTTGTGTTGCATTTGGTCCTTCCTCTGTGATGTCGTTCTCGTTCCTTTTATAATCCTCCCACTTTCCCCATCTTTCCCCAAATTTCTCTTCCTGTAACCGCAGCATGTGTGTTATCCTTTCCATATCCTGTATTTCTTCCATTATTCCTACCCATTTTGCTATTGTCGGTGGGTCTTCCTTGTACCACAGTCTCGTTATTGCTTTTCTGGCCGCTATCAACATTATCTTTATTAAATATTTGTCCCCCCCTTGTATTCCCTCGTGTGTCAGGTCTCCTAAGTAAAGCACCAGTCCTGTTTGTGGTAGCCCGTATCCTAATATTCTGATCATTGCTTCCCCTATCTCCTCCCAATACCCCTTCAGCTTCTGACATCCCCAGAATATGTGCGTGTGATTTGCCCCCTCCTTCCCACACATCCTCCAGCATGCTCTTTGTGTTGGTGCATATTTTCCCTTCAGCTCTGGGGTTATAAAGAATCTGATTATGTTTTTCCATCCAAATTCTTTCCATATTCTCGATCCTGTTGTTGAATGTTGTACCTCGCATATGTTCCCCCATTCCTTCCCTGTTATTCCTATCTCTAGTTCTCTCTCCCATTTCTCCCTTATATAATCGGTTGTGTGTCCCTTGCTGGTCATTATAGCCCGGTATATTGCTGATATTACTCTTCCTTGCCCCCCTTCGTATGCCCATACTATCATCTTTATTATTCCATTCTGTTCCTCGTCTTTGGCCCCCCTTATTTCTTTGTTGTAGTAGTCTCTAACCTGTAGATATCTGAAGTGGTCCCTGTTTTCTAGTCCAAATTTCTCCTTTAATTTTTGTAGTGTCTGCATTTCTCCCTTCTCTATCATTTTGCATATCGCTGTTGCCCCCCCCCTCTCCCACCTTCTGAATCCATGGTCTAACCTCCCTGGTTTGAATCTCTTGTCATGTGCTACCCATCTCAGGACCCCTGACTGCTTCTCCAATTTGTGTGTTTTTACTACTCTGTTCCATATGGTCAAGGTGCATTTGGTGATTGGATCTAATAGTCCCTCTTTTTCTTTAAATAGTTCCCTATCTCCCACCAGAGCTTGTACCTTGTATCCCTCCCCTTCTTTTTCAATGTCTTTCCATCTTGCCTCATATCTGTCGTTACACCAGCACGTCACTGCTCTCAGTTGTGCTGCATAGTAATAATCTTGTAGGCTGGGTACTGCCATCCCTCCCTCTTCCTTTGGTAGTTGTAGTGTTTTATATCTGACCCGTGGTCTTCTCCCCGCCCATATGAACCTCGATATCAGTCTGTCCCACTCCCTGAATTGATTCTGTGGTATTTGTATCGGTAGTGACTGGAATAGGTACAGTAACCTTGATAGTATGTTCATTTTAATGACCTCTATTCTTGAAGTCCAAGGGCATTACTGTCCATCTCTCTAAGTCTCTCTTGATGTTCTGATTTATCTGTGTATAATTCGCCTCAAACAGTTTCTCCACCCCTCTCGTGATGTTCACCCCTAAGTATTTAATCTTGTCCATGTCCCATCTTATCCCGTACTGTTCTCTAATTTCCGTCGTTGGAGAATAGTTCCATGCTAAGGTCTGTGTCTTTGTCACGTTTAGTTTGTATCCTGAGTAGTGGCCATATTCCTTCAGTAGATCCATCAGTGCCGGGAAGCTCTTTTCTGGTTGCCTCATGTATACTATCACGTCGTCTGCAAATAGGCCTAGTTTATATTCCGTTCCCTTTATCCTTACTCCCTTGATGTCCTCGGTCTGTCTGATCAGTTGTGCCAGTGGTTCTATGAAAACGGCGAAGAGCGTCGGTGAGAGACAACATCCCTGTCTGGTAGCCCTCTCTAATCTGATTCTATCCGTCAAGCTGCCATTCACCTTAACCCTCGCTGTCGGTTCTTGATATAGCGCCTTGATCATCTTCATCGCCCTCCCGTTCAGTCCGAACCTCATCAATGTTTTATATAAAAATGTCCAGCTCACACTGTCGAACGCTTTTTCTGCATCTAGGCTAATCAGTACCACGCTACCCCCTTGTTTTTGTATCTCCTCTACTATGTGTAATGTCTTTCTCACGTTGTCCTGTGTCTGTCTCCCTTTAATAAATCCAGTTTGATCTTCATTTATAATGTCTGGCATAAACGTCTCAAATCTTTTTGATATTATCGATGTATACATCTTGTAATCTACGTTAAGTATGGACACAGGTCTGAAACTACTACATAATTCCCTATCCTTCCCTTCCTTCGGTATCGTGGTGATTATGGCTTCCTTCCACGAGGGGGGCATTTTCCCCTCTTCCATCGTGTGTCTGAACGCCGCCCCTAACATGGGTGCTAATTCAGTTCTAAATGTCTTGTAGAATTCCGATGGGAATCCGTCGCTCCCCGGAGACTTGTTGTTTTTAGCTCTACTAATTGCCTCTTCCAGTTCTTGTTCCGTAATTATTTTATTTAATTCTTCATTCTGTTCTTTCCCTATCGATGGTAACTCTAGCTTCTCCAGATATGTTTCTATTTCCTCTTCTCCCGCTGCTTTTGGCTGTGTGTATAATTTCTCATAGTATTCTCTAAATGTCCTCTCTATTTCAGCTGGGTCCCTCAATATTTCATTAGTCTTTGTATCCCTTATTGTGTGTATCGTGTTCAACTTCTGTTGCGTTCTAATTCTCCTAGCCAACAGTCTGGTCGCTTTTGGTCCCCCTTCATAGTACGTTTGTTTCATGAACCTCGCTTTCTTTTCTATTTCCGTCAATAATTCCCTATTTATCCTGGCCTTTACTTCTTTGATTTCTCCGAGCGTTTCCTGTTCTTTTGATATCTGGTGTCTCCCCTCTAGCTTCTTCAGCTTCCCTATCAGATTGTGATATGTCTCCGTTCTGGCCTTCTTCAGCATTGCTGTTTTTTCCATCAATTTCCCCCTTATCACCACCTTCAGTGTGTCCCATAGAATGTTCGGGTCTACCGCCCCGTTGTCATTTTCTTCCTTATACTGGCTATCTCCTCCTTGATCTGACTCACCACCCCCTGTCAGGATCCTAGGCCCGGTCCTGGCTGGACTGGGCAGGATGGTAACACTGGGCAGTACCCTCCACCTAACTTTGGGCAATGCCCTCTATCTGACATTGGCCCTCGGCCTGACATTGGCGCCCTACCACCCTCTAGTGGTGACAAACAATCGGTGCGCTCCAGTACACTGGACATCCTGACTACGGTGATAACAATAATTAATAGTATGATTAATGTGGTGTCATGGTGTGTACTGTTGTTGACTTTCCCTTCCCTGGTGTGATGTCATGCACTGTTTTGGGTTGTTAGGAGTTGCTTTTGTGTTTAGTTGTGTTTAGTTGTTCTTTGCTTATTGTCTAGGTGTTGTTTGTGATTCTGTGTTGGCCAGGTGTTCTTAATTGTTAATTAGTCGGGGTATTTAGGTGTCTGTCTGTCTCCCCTTCGTTGTGGCGACATTCCTCCTGTCTCCTTCCCCGTTTCCTGTCCACGCCGTATTGTGCTGTCATCCTATAGTAAGTGTTAGCGTTTGTTGTTTTGTTCCTATAGTAAGTGTTAGTGTTTGTTGATTTGTTGAGTAGGTGGTTAAGTAGTTTCCGTTGTTCTTTGTATTTGCACTGGATTCTACAGTAAACTCTCTCTCCAAACTTCAAATCTCGTCTCTGCCTCCTCCATACCTTACCCTTTCTGCAAAACTGTATTCTACCTACCTCCATCGTAACAGAATGTCGCCACCAACAGTAACGAATGCAGCAGGAAGGGCGAGTGATACCATCACCGTTGTCCTGGCCCTGATGGCCGGTGACATGAAGAGTTACTCACTGGCCAAATGGGGGTTCCTACTCCGGAAGATCGACCAGGTCGCCACTGAGAACCCGACACTGCAGACGGCGATGTGGGAGATGGCTGAACATGTTGCTGTCCTCATGGAGAAGCATAAGCCGAAGGCTAGTGTAGCTAGCCTGCCGACTGTTCTCAAGCTTACGGTCAGCCTAGATCCTCCCACAGCCGCTGAGGTTGCTCGGATGTCCATCGCCGGTCGGACGTCCACAGCTAACCTAGCTCCGCCGGTTAGCTTAGTGTCAAGAGCTAACCAGCCACTCCCAGCTAACCTAGCTCCGCCCGTTAGCTTCATGCCAATAGCTAACCAGCCACTCCCAGCTAACCTAGCTCCGCCCGTTAGCTTCGTGCCAATTGCTGACCGGCTGTCCCCCGTTAGCACAGCTCCCCCTGTTAGCTCCGCCACTATAGATGGCCAGACGTCCCCAGTTGGTACAGCTCTACCCGTTAGCTCCGCTCATACAGCTAACCAGACGTCCACAGCTAACATAGCTCCGCCGGTTAGCTTAGTGTCAAGAGCTAACCAGCCACTCCCAGCTAACCTAGCTCCGCCCGTTAGCTCCGTTTCAATAGCTAACCGGCCGTTTCAAGCTAGCACAGTCTCCACTGCCAGACTAGGCTCCAGGTTCAGGGTGAGCCTAGTATCTGAGACAGACCAGATGTCTCCAGCTAGCACAGTCTCCACTGCCAGACTAGGCTCCAGGTTCAGGGTGAGCCTAGTACCGGAGACGGACCAGATGTCCCAAGCTAGCCAGGCATCCCCAGCTAACATAGCTCCGCCCGTTAGCCCCGTCCCAATAGCTAACCGGCCGTCCCCAGTTAGCACAGCCCCGCCTGTTAGCCCCGCTACAGTAGCTAACCAGACGCCCACTGCCAACCTAGGCTCCAGGTTCAGGGTGAGCCTGGTAGCGGAGACAGACCAGATGTCTCCAGCTAGCACAGTCTCCACTGCCAGACTAGGCTCCAGGTTCAGGGTGAGCCTAGTACCTGAGACGGACCAGATGTCCCAAGCTAGCCAGGCATTTTCAGCTAGCACAGTTCCCACAGTGAGTCCAGGGCCTACAGTTAGCCTAGCCCCCGAGGCTAGTATGGCTAGTAAGGCCTCCACAGCTGGTCCAGCTTCCACGCCCAGTCCAGCCTCAGCTCTGGGTCCTGGCTCCTCATCCCCGGATCCTACACCATGCCTCGCCGCCGAGACCGGTCCAGTCTCCACGCCAAGGCCAGCCTCTCCACCTGGTCCGGCTGCCGTGCCGACTCCCGGCTCCTCGACGGATCCTGGCTCCTCATCCCCGGATCCTACACCACGCCTCGCCGCCGAGACCGATCCGGTCTCCACGCCCTGCCCGGCCTCTCCACCTGGTCCGGCTGCCGTGCCGGCTCCCGGCTCTTCGACGGATCCTGGCTCCCCGTCTGG
Source organism: Notolepis coatsorum (assembly GCF_963971535.1). NCBI lineage: Eukaryota > Metazoa > Chordata > Actinopteri > Aulopiformes > Paralepididae > Notolepis > Notolepis coatsorum. The sequence continues at coordinate 459,482 of NC_140181.1, read as the reverse complement.
TCCAGCTCTGCACCGTGATCGGCGTCCTGGTCCTCGCCGTGGTCTCCGCCGGGGTCTTCGCCGGGGCCTGCGTGGGATCCTGCTCCGGGGGTCGTCGCCGCCGCACCTCCATTCCGGCTCTCCTGAACCGGTCCCTAGTCCGGCGGCTGGAGGGCCTCTCGTCCGGGATCCGGCTCCAGGGTCCAGCTCCCCTTCCCGGGCTTCTACACCTGTACCCACCCCCCCTCGTCGGGCCTCGCTTCCCAGGTCCAGCCCTCCTCGTCGGGCCTCGGTTCTCAGGTTCTGCCCCCCTCCCCGGGTCTCGGTGCCCATCCCCACCCCCCCTCGTTGGACCTCTGTTCCCAGGTCCAGTCCTCCTCCCCGGGCCTCTGTTCCCATTCCCACCCCCCCTCTCCGGGCATCTGCACCCGTTTTCTACCCCCCTGGCTGCTATGCCCCTCCTGGGTTTTTCGTTCAGCCTCCTGGTCCCTCGTCTTCGGGTCCTCTCCCTGGGTCCTCTCCGGGGTTCCGGCTTCCTCCCTCACCTGCTTATGGACGTTGTTTTCGGGTGTCTGGAAGCCACCCGTTGAGGGGGGGGTACTGTCAGGATCCTAGGCCCGGTCCTGGCTGGACTGGGCAGGATGGTAACACTGGGCAGTACCCTCCACCTAACTTTGGGCAATGCCCTCTATCTGACATTGGCCCTCGGCCTGACATTGGCGCCCTACCACCCTCTAGTGGTGACAAACAATCGGTGCGCTCCAGTACACTGGACATCCTGACTACGGTGATAACAATAATTAATAGTATGATTAATGTGGTGTCATTGTGTGTACTGTTGTTGACTTTCCCTTCCCTGGTGTGATGTCATGCACTGTTTTGGGTTGTTAGGAGTTGCTTTTGTGTTTAGTTGTGTTTAGTTGTTCTTTGCTTATTGTCTAGGTGTTGTTTGTGATTCTGTGTTGGCCAGGTGTTCTTAATTGTTAATTAGTCGGGGTATTTAGGTGTCTGTCTGTCTCCCCTTCGTTGTGGCGACATTCCTCCTGTCTCCTTCCCCGTTTCCTGTCCACGCCGTATTGTGCTGTCATCCTATAGTAAGTGTTAGCGTTTGTTGTTTTGTTCCTATAGTAAGTGTTAGTGTTTGTTGATTTGTTGAGTAGGTGGTTAAGTAGTTTCCGTTGTTCTTTGTATTTGCACTGGATTCTACAGTAAACTCTCTCTCCAAACTTCAAATCTCGTCTCTGCCTCCTCCATACCTTACCCTTTCTGCAAAACTGTATTCTACCTACCTCCATCGTAACAACCCCCTTGTTATTTAATATTCCTACATTTAGTCTCCAAATCGTGTTCCTCCGTCTCCCTTCTAGATCTACTGTCAGATATATGGCACTGTGATCCGATATGTCCGCCACTCCTATACTGCTCTCCCGTGCCCTGTAACTGTCCCCCATCGTCATCAAAAAGTAGTCTATTCTCGCATATGTCACGTGTGGGTGTGAGTAATGTGTGTATTCCCTGTCCATGGCGTGCATCCCCCTCCAAACGTCTGTAATTCCCATTTCCGTCATCTGAATATTCATATATCTGCTGATGGGCGCCCATCCTTTTCTAGTACTCGTGGTGTCTAGGTCGTGATTCAGTACTACGTTAAAATCTCCCGTACATATCAATATCCCTTCTAGTTCCATCACTATCATATCAAAAATGGTCTCATATAAATCCCTCTCACTCTCTGGGGGTGCATAAACATTTACTAACGTAACCATTTGGCCCTCCATTTTCCCCTTCACCAGAACAAACCTTCCCTCCTTGTCTCTTACTTCCTTGATCAATTCAAATTTGACTGTGTTTTTGATTAACGTGATTACTCCTCTCCTCGGGTTTTGTTCAAAGGAACTATAGTATGCATTTTCATATCCAAATCTCTTCAGTTTCTCATGACCCTGTGCTACCAAATGTGTCTCCTGCAGAAAAATCACTTCCATCTCACTTTTTTTACATTTCAACATCACTTTGCCCCTTTTTATCGCATTATTCATTCCATTAACGTTTAACGACATCATTTTTATACCTTTAACCCTTGTCATCTTTCTTCTTCTTTTGTCTGTCAGTCCCCCCCATGTCACACTCATTCCCCCCTCCGGTTGGAGCCTCCGCTCTCTTCACCGAATACATATAATGATTAACATAAATAAAAAACATAAACTTTACATAAAGTGCTCCCAAGGCGTTCGGGGGGTCCCTGTGTCCCCCCCTGTCCCCTGCTGGTGGGTGAGGGGTAATTGCCCTCCTAGCGAGGGGCCCCCTCCTGACGGCTTGGGGGTTTGAAACCCTTGCCCCCAATCACTCGTCATATTTGTCCAGCTTTCTTACTGTTTTTTTTTTTGCTTTCGAGCTCCTGGTCAAAAGCGCTCTGTCCTTCCTTTTGATCAAAGACCCTCTTTTCTTGGTCCCTCTCAATGTGACTCATATGTTTCATTGTCTCTCCTTCCTCCCATATCCGTGTGCGGTGTCTCCCGTGTACCCCTTTTTACTTTCTTTTCCTCTCCTCTATTTTCTATGTGATGTCCATTTATCCCCTTAATCCCTCCCAACTGTGTTGCTCACAGCGTGTGTCTATGTATCTGTTTCAGTATGTTCTGTGTCTCGCCTATCAAACCTAGTTATATTTCCATTTATTTCCTCCATCAGCTTGTGTATTATGTGTCCATGTATACGTTACGTTCATTTCTATATCCTGCCTCTACCTGGGAATGTGTGCTTATGCATATCGCTGCTGTCGGGACAAAACCTCATAACTCCATTTTTTGAATTTTTTTTTTATTATATAAATCAACTCCGTAGATCATCCTCCATATGTGTGTGTGGGTTTTACAAAGTTTAAACAATGGGAAAGCATTAAACCGATCATCTGTCTAAACCTCCTAACTCTATTCACCCTCAAATCTGTGTTCGTTTTTTTCATCTGCTGAAAAGTTGGGTTTTTGGAGTTATGAGGTTTTGTCCCGACAGCAGCGATATGTTATTTCAGTTTCTATACTTTGTCTCTATTTGAATAGTTTTTTCAATCTCTTGTGCGTGTACTCATCCGTTCGCCTCCTCCCGCCTCCTCTCCGTCTCTGGCCTCCTCATCCGTCTCCGTCCTCGCTCCGTCACGTTTCACCTCGGCCTTCTCCTCTCTCCTCTCTCCGGTCTCCCGCTCTGATCCATCTGCGGGCTCCCTCCAATCTCTGCTGCAAGCTCCGCTTCTGGTCCTCCTGCCTCCTTCCTTCTCCGTCCTCCGTCATCCGCATCCCTCGTCGTCTCATCTCTCGCTCCGCTTCTCGTGCCGTCGCGTACGTCGCCGCCCCTTCCTCCCAGTGAATCCTTAGCGAGGTCATGGGTGACTGGAATCTCATTCCGTTTTCTTTCAGAGTTTTCTTCAGTCCCGCGTAGGATCTGCGTGTTATCGCTACCGCTGTCGAGTAGTCGTGATCAAATGATAGTCTTTTCCCTTCGATTTCAATCTTCTTGGTCCACGCGGTTCTGAGTACCAATTCCTTAACCTCGAATCTCAGAAAGTTAATAATCACCGCCCTCGGAGGTCTGTCCGGTTGTGGTCTCGGAGCCAACGCCCTGTGGGCCCTCTGTATCTCCATTTTTTCCAGTCCCGTTTCCTTCAGTTGTTCTTTGATAAGCTTTTCCACATATAGGGTCACCGATTCCCCTTCGACTCCTTCTTTCAGTCCCCATATTCTGATGTTATTTCTCCGTGACCTCCCCTCCATGTCTGACATCTTTGTCTCCATCTGTTCTTGTTTCTGAATCACACATGTTAATACCTCGTGTATCTCCGTGTTCCATTCCTCCGCGTGTGCCGTCCTAGTCTGTAACTCGGTCACGTTTCTGTCCTGTTCCGCCATCTTCTCCTCCACCCTTTTGAGTTCTGTATTCATTTCACCTCTGAAGTCCTCCTGTTCCTTCCTCAATTCCTCCCGTAGCTTCCCAATATCATTCCTTATCGTGTCCGTGTTCAGTTTTATCGCCGCTGTTATGTTCTCCAGTATCCCGGCCTGCATGACCACGGCCCATCCTGGCATTCCCGTGTCTGCCTCAGCGGTACCTCCCCCTTCTTCCGCCTGTCTTTTCTCGGCTTCGCTTCGGGGACTCTGTTTCTTCAGATTCTCTCCTTCTCGTATGTTCTCCATTTCTATTTCCTTCACAATCGTTGTCTCTTCCTTACTTCTCGTGTGCATTTTCATTTTTAATTACTTTTCGGGTCTTTTTTTATCCGTTTTTTCGCTCATTTGACCAGGAGCTCTATCGCACGTGTGTTACCCGTCTGCTCTCATACCGGAAGTCTAACATCTCAGTTTTATCTGCATTAAGGAGTAGAAAGTTTTGCGACATCCATTTTTTGACGGCAAGCAAGCAGGCCTCAAGGTTTTGTAGTTGGGAGGAATCATTTGGCTTAATAGGTATATATAATTGGGTGTCATCAGCGTAAAAATGAAAGTTTATGCCAAATTTGCGTATGATATCGCCGAGGGGTAGCATGTAAATCGAAAATAGCAAAGGGCCCAGGACAGAGCCTTGTGGGACACCACATTGCACTGGGAGGGTCTCAGATGTTAAATCATTATAGACCACGCAGTGTGTTCTATCAGTTAAATAGGATTTAAACCAAGCTAGTGCGAGACCCCGAATGCCAACATGATTCTCAAGCCGACCTAGAAGAATCGAGTGATCGATAGTGTCAAAGGCTGCACTGAGATCAAGCAATAAGAGCACAGAAGTGAGGTTTGAGTCAAGAGAGAGCAGTAGGTCATTTGTGACTTTGGTAACCGCCGTTTCGGTGGAGTGTAAGGCTCTAAATCCAGATTGAAATGATTCATTAAGATTATTGTTTGATAAATGGTCAGTAAGTTGCGTTGCGACGATCCGTTCTAACACTTTGGATAGGAATGGAAGATTGGAGATAGGTCTGTAATTTTTCAAGACTAGAGGGTCGAGGTTCGGTTTTTTAAGTAGTGGTTTAATGACGGCTGATTTAAAGGCCAGGGGCACCACGCCAGTAGACAAAGAGGTGTTGAAGATATTGAGTAGGGCAGGGCCTAGAGTTGGGAAGAGTTTTTTGATGAGAGTTGCTGGGAGAGGGTCAAACAGACAGGTTGAAGGTTTAGCCGCGCCAACCAGTTTAGAGAGGGCACTAAGTGAGACGTTTTCAAGGCAGCATAGCGTATGACTGGAATCAAAGTCAGGGGGAATGCCCGTCAAAGGTTGGGAGGGACTCAACTCGCCTCCTTCTTCACTTTCACCACAAGGAAGTGCCTTCGGTAGATCCCACACTTGACGAGGTTGTTAGCTGAAGAAAGTTGAGACGTGTTTAAATTTTGTCTTGCTTTTTTCTTCTCTCATATATTTCGAAAGAAAAAAGCTAAGTCATAATGTCTACTTCGGAGAGTCGCGCTCGCAACGCCACTCTTCACCAGCGGTTCTCCATCTCCGCCTCTGTCGTACGTCTTGGAGCGGGGTTGAGGCCTCTCTCGTGGTCGGCGGCCACGCCCGGTAGGCGTCCGATGGGTAGTTTGCCTCTCCAAGGAGCTGGTGCACCAGTGCCGTCTCCTGTGCGATGGCCTGGTTCCGGCTCTGGTACCTCTGCTTCCGGGGAGTCGTCCGCTGTTGGGCGGCCGGCTCCTTTGGTTGCGGGGGATTTGAGACGCAAACTTTTTGCGTCAGCTCGCTCCCGTCGCAAGATGGTGGCTTGCAGACGCGAACGCCCTGGTTTTGGTGAGTTGCTGGAGCCGGATGAGGATGCGTCAGTCTCTACATGCCCGATGGAGACAGAGGACTACATGATAGAGGCAGACGGGTTCTTGTTCGAAGGCCCGTGGAGACATGTCCCCTGCCTGTCCAGGTAACACTGGAGGGGGGAGATGTCTCCTTGGGGCGCCTCATCCGCAGATGTTGGGTTAGAACCTCCGACTCGGCGGTGGGATGCCCTGCATCAGAATGTGGCTCCTTAACCAGTAGTCTGCTGCATGTGAGGGACGCAGGCTCGGTGGGGGAAAGTATGCAGGGGGAACTGTGTGCTTTGTTCCCCGAGCTCATGGCGGCGGCGGCAGTCACAAACGGCGTGCCGCTGCCGCAGCCACTGCCTGTTCCTGTCCCTGATGATTGCATAGGTCATCTATGGCAACGTCGCCCGGTGAGAGGGGTGGACGTTGTCTACCCATTTTTCCCCTCAATGGCGGCCTATGTCCGTCAGGGCCAGGTGGTCTCCCACATCATGGGCCTTACCATGTCACGCGGGTGGCGGGTTTGGTAGACGGCATGAAGGAGGGCGTGCCACGGCTTGATAGGCCGATGGCGGCGCTCCTTTGTCCTGAGGTGGTGTGGGAGCCGTTACGGAAGCCGGTTCCCCAAGGGAAATCGGCGAGGCGGTTGGCATTTTGGAGTGACCAGTTATTTATCACCGGAACACAATCTCTAGCTGCCACTTCTAACATCGCGCAGCTGCCGAGATTCATGTCCGGGATATTAACGGGCGGCACAGAGCTGACTGATTTACAGCATGATCAGCTCGCCCAGTCGGCAGGAGCCATCCTGCATCTGATTCAGCCGCAGGCTATAGCCGCTGGGAAAGTGCGCGCCCTGGCTACTCTGACCAAGCGCCACCTTTGGCTGGAGCAGGTGCGTGTGCCGGAGAAGAAGAGGACTCCCCTTCTGACGGCACCCCTCTCCGAAGCTGGATTATTCGGGTCGGCACTGCAGCTGATGACCTCAACCTGCAGGGAGATGCAGGAGGAGCGCTCCGTGCTCCAGCCTCATTTCCCCCCGCCCGATGTCGCCGGTGGAGTAAGACGGCTGCCACGTCGTCGAAGTTCCTCCGCCGTGGCCGCCACTGCCACCACCGCCACTGCTGGACCTTCAACGAAGAAGCCCAGGAGGAGAGAGGGCACCTCTGCCACTACAGCCAGCCCATCTACACCCGGAGGTGACGGTAGGGATCGTCGAGACCAGCCGCTGATCGTTTACCGTCCCGCCGGGGCTCCACGGGGTGGAAAGCTCCGAGCGGCTCGTGGCAGGCGTCGCTAGAGACCTCAGTGACTTTTTCCCTCTGTGGTCCCCTCCCCATGTTCCCTTCCCGGCCCCTCTATGATTTTGTTCAGAAATAAAAAGTCCCCTCTAAAGGGGGACTGTATTTTTTGTTAACAAACTGTGTGTTTATTCACCAAACATATGATGGGGTTGCAACGTGTGAATCTTTCGCTAGTATGGGTTGATAGGAGGGCTAGATGTTACTTCATGTTAGAGCTTAAGCAAGGCCTGCAGCCTACACTCGGTTGAAAAAGGGTTTTCTGCCTCGACCTGAATCTCCACATAAGCGATATTGAGCTGCAACACTGTTGTGTTGGTTTGCAGTAATGCTCGTATGAAAACATACCGCGGCTCAGCCGCTCTCTCACTCTATCAATTTTTTCTGTGTTACAACATGGATGCGGGTGTCGGGTTCACACACACACAACTTGGTCTTGCTATAAACCCTGTTCACAGATGTATCTGTGGTTAGCGTGCAGTGAATTAGCTTGCGCTATTTGTTAGCATTGCTACTAAAGGTATCATATGGCTATTGTTGTTGTCGTATGCAAGGACTGGGCTTGTGAGGGGGTGCCGGATAAACCCCTCCTTCCCTCTTCTGATTGGTCAGGGGGTTTATGGGACTCTCTTCGTTCAGTCAGGGCCAAGCTGTTAGGCGGCTTGGCAAGGAGGGGGGGGGGGGAGGGTTTCCCAGGCTCTGCACCTATCACAGGCGTTTGAGTCTTGGGTTTCCCCCCGTCATAGCACACGTCACTAGGCTATTGGACGATGACTTCTGTGAGTTTAGACCCGTATGTAGGGTCTGTTATTGTCAAGTTGTCGGGGCAGAGCGTAAGAACTTATTGTTCTACTACGCTCGATATACGCGTAACTTGAGTCGGTTGGTCACATGACTCAATGTTACCGTGGCTTTTCAATCTATGGCTCACGTGGGAAGTCTCTCTGGGGAGTTCCGTCTCTCCTCTGTGGTGAGGTTGACGGAATGTAAAAATGTAAAAAAAATTTACCCTCGGCTGCGTCACAGGGGATTCATGTCAGTCGGTGTTTCTTTCTTTTTTAATAAAAAAGAGTGAAGAATATGAAGCACGACAACCTTCTTGTCGTTTTCCCAGGCGCCTTGAAGGATCAATGTGGGGTCTGGTTAGACTGTCCATTGATATGTTTTGGGTCCCGACGCATACATAGTACTGGCTCGGGGTGTTTTCTGTTAAGAATCATGCGGGTGGCTAGTACGCCTTGGTTGCTTGTTATTAAAACAGCGTTTTTATAAAGCAACTGGGATGGGGGATTCTTTCCTCTTCCGAGAGCCTGATACTGGGTCTCGACGGATTCTCGTTCATATCTGGGGGATGTTAACGGAATAGATCAGAACATAGGTAGAGGGGTCTCACGCCCTTGGGGTGGGCCACTGAGCGTGGTATAAACAGGACCGTCTGGGTGGCGCCCTCTTTTCATGTTTTAGATCAACACGCATATCTGCCCCCTCCCCTGGAGTAGGCATGTCGGTGTGGTTAGGGCACGGGACTGGTTCTGGTCACGCTGGTCCAGGTCAGTTAACCCGTTGTCCGCCGGGGATGCAGATCTGCTGTTCTGGTACCCTGAGGGACTTGTGCTTTTTTCAGGGGGAAAAATGCCGGGTCGGCCCGGGTGTCAAGGGGTTAGGCGTTATGGAGACCCTTGTTGGGTACAGATTGTACCTGGCACTATTATAAGGGGCTGGTTCTCCTTTCTTTCACTCCTCTCTCACGCATGGCGAAGAGGGGGCTGTTGGGGTGGTCTTCTGGACCTCCTCTGGTAACCCTGTGTGCTTCCCGAGCCGCCGGGCCCGGTCCGAAGTAATGTTTCGTTGAAACCGTAGGCCTGGGATAACCCTTTTTTGAAAACTGAAACACTTGTACTGCGGTATAGCCAGTGTATACCCGCAGGTGTGTTTGAGTTTTTTCTTGAGGGGTTATAGGAACAACCACCGTCTGTGTACCGAGAGGGTGGTTGATTCCCTGGTGTGTTGGAGCAGAGTCAACTCCCGGGTTACCCGGTTGAGTGTGCCCCTGCACGTTCATGACGTCTGCCAATCGTGTCAGCCTTCTCTGCCTCGACCCCTCTGGGTGTTTTTTTTTTTATGGAGGCTTTGTCATGGTGCTCAATAACGCCAGCATACGCCCCTTCCGCCGGGGGGCTGTTTTTAGTTGACCCCTTTGGCGCCTGTCTCGTCCGCAGTGCTCCAGGCTCAGGTCTACAGCCTGCTGCCTGGTTTCCCCGGTGCGCTGCCTGCTTCCGTTGGTTAACCTTTTGAGTGCTTTACGGCCATGCTGACTGCCTGTGTTGCAGGGTCAGTGTGCCAGGCGGTGTACTATTGGGGGGAAAGGGCCCGCTCTTGGAGGGGCCCTATCCGAATACGCTGGCGATGTGGGGGCCGGTGTCACTAAGTGACCGCCTGGTGGGGTCTTGATGCCTGGCATCATTGACCTCTCCGGGCCCCCTTTTTCCAGGGGATCCAGTCCCTTCAGTGGGTCTGGGTCTTCCTTCGCACTCCGCTGCTACAGCCTTGCCACGGGGTTGAGTTTGCTCTTGACCCCGTGATTTTGGGGGCAGTAATGAGGGTTGTTCCTTCCGTTCGTTCCCTGGTGGCATGCGGGTTGTGCGTGTGCGTAGTCGTGGGGTCAAGCCACGGTCTGCTCACCCTGTGCGTTGAGTTGCTTGAGTTCCTCTTCGCACGGTCGGATCCGTCTCCCTCCCGTCCTCCAATAGGGAGGGTATCCTCCATTAGGGAGGGTCGGGGGGGCTCGGTCCTTTGTTGTGGGGGGCCTCAGCGGGGTACATTTGTCGAGCTTTGGCTCCCGCTCAGCTCCTCTTGTGCAGAATGATGCTGAGCGGAAGCCATAATGAAATAGAACGTAAGGTTATGTATATAACCAACTTCTATGAATTATGGTGACGCTCAGCATCAGGACGCCGCTGCGGCCCTTGATCTCGCCTTGTGGTGAAAGTTTGGGAAGGAGGCGAGTAGGTGACCACACACCTGCTTATGAAGGTAAGCGGATAGGGGTGTGGCCAGACGAATGTTGGGATGTAAAGGTACATTGTGGAATTTTTTATTCAGTGCTCGTGCACGAAGTGAAGTGCGTGCAGAATGATGCTGAGCGTCGCCATAATTCATAGAACTTGGTTATATACATAACCTTACGTTAACCTTTCACTACCACACTACAGAAGGTTAACCTTTCACTACCACACTACAGAAGGTTAACGTTTCACTACCACACTACAGAAGGTTAACCTTTCACTACCACACTACAGAAGGTTAACCTTTCACTACCACACTACAGAAGGTTAACCTTTCACTACCTCCTCCTTCCCCTCCTCCTCCTCCTCCTCCTGCTCCTCCTTCCCCTCCTGCTCCTCCTTCCCCTCCTTCCCCTCCTCCTCCTCCTTCCCCTCCTGCTCCTCCTCCTGCTCCTCCTTCCCCTCCTTCCCCTCCTCCTCCTCCTTCCCCTCCTGCTCCTCCTCCTGCTCCTCCTTCCCCTCCTCCTCCTCCTCCTCCTCCTCCTCCTTCCCCTCCTCCTGCTCCTCCTCCTCCTCCTCCTCCTCCTTCTCTCCTTGTTCATGGCACTGTTCTCCCACGGGAGGAGGAGCACACAGTGTTCCAGGGCCTCTGGCCAACAATGTGACACTGAAATCACAACTAATTTGTCACATACGGTAGCAGCGTTTCGGAAAAATCTTGATTATCATGCAGCTGTCGATGATGCTGAGGGGCCTTTGAAGGCTGTTGATGATGGAAACATTTACTTATTGTTTAGCGGCTTCCTGTTATAGATTTTAAACCAAAACTATAACAGACCAAAAACACATGGTTTTGGTCTTATTTTGGTCTCATACCTAAGTTGTTTCTGTCTCGTACAGAGTTCTTACATTTCTTCAATGTCCTCTGACTCTTCTCTTTTATTCAATGCTTTTTGGTGGTTTATATGATCATTGATTTTTCAATGACACTGTACTGCTCTGAATATACTGTAGACTACACTGTACATAATTTATGAATGCAAGACACATGTCTTCCATTGCAGTATATCTTTAATATAGCAATTTTAATAGATGCAAATCTATTTTATTCTCAGTCTTGGAAAAAAAACGTGTCCAGTTCTTTGAGTCCTGGTCTTGACTTGAGGTGCTCTCTAGACCACAATGCTGGTTGCATTATGTTCATTGAATATAGGGGCTGTGTGTACAGACATGCACTATACACACAGAACCCAAATCATGAAGTGTAGTGTTGATAGTCTCATGACCACCTTGTCACTTGTTGACTGTACAACTTGGCCTGATGATGGAATGAGGAACAACGCTCACCTCATCTGCTTTGCTCTTGCTCTCTAATAGCGTGTCATTAGAAGAGTGCACTTTTCTCACCTGGGATGCAGATTCCCTCTTCAGAGCCAGTTAATGACTCGCCCATCCATCTCCAAGACACACCAGGCTGACGTTGAGTGGTTGGAGTTTCCCATTGAAGCAGCTATCAGTGGTGCCTTTTCTTTTTTGCCTCTGTGGTTTTGAGGTGATACTGTTGGTGTAGGGTTTACAGGATCCAGTTCAGTGTCTATGAAGCAAAGGTTACAATATAGCATACTTTTTATTTTATTTTATTTGACTTTGGACAGTTCATTTGACTTTGGTACTATGTTAAAGTTTGGGGTGGTTCTTTTGATCCTGTTTGATGCTAAGGATACCCTTAGGGTTACAGTTAAATACACTTTTTCTATGTGTTTTTAAAAAAACACGTAAGTGTACATAGGGGCAGAAGATTCACTCTTAGTATTGCATTTTGTCCTCCCAGTCGGCGCCCATGCAAGGTGCCGACCTGCTCATCGGGAGCAATTAGGGGTTAAGTGTCTTGCTCAAGGACACATCGACACGCTGCCCGGGAGGAGCGGGAATCGAACCGGGAACCTCCGGATTGCCAGACAACTGCTCTACCTCCTGACCTACTGTCGCCCCTCGGTGTTACAACTGTGCTTCATGTTTAAACATGTTGTAACCAAATTCTTATTTCATTTTCCATTCTGATCATATCCCTGATGGTAATGCTTCAAAGTGAGAGGCACCATTAATCTTAACTAGCAAGCTACATGTCAAACCCCCCCCCCCCCCCCCTCCTCCATCACCCTGGTGGAAGATACAGGGCTAATGTCAGGGTCACTCTACTCCTCCAGGCTTCCTCAGCTCAAGGCCCTGACCCCTTCAATCTGCCCCCAACCAGGTCAACGCTGTCTAAATCTGACTGGCTGTCCAATATTAACTGCAGCACAAACAGAGCAATGGCAAACAACAGGCAGAGTAAACACACACACACACACACACACACACACACACACACACACACACACACACACGCACACACACACACACACACACACACACACACACACACACACACACGCACACACACACACACACACACACACACACACACACACACACAAACACTGACACGCACTTGATTTTGGATTTCATTGACTTGCGTTCCTTCAGTAATGCCTTACTCTATCATAACCATCGGCAATACATGCCAAACCTTAATCCTTACCTTAACCTAACACTAAACTAACCTTAACCTGGCCTTGATTCTATTTTACTATTTTATTACTGTCTATTTATGTGATCAGTGATAATCAAACCGTAAACAAAGAGGCCTATTAAGATGTTAGATCCTAATATGAAAAACGATGTGATTTAATGTTCTATGCCTTACCGCTATCTATTTTATGATTGTTTTATACTTATTTTATGTCTGCACTTCATGCATTGCTCTTGATCTGCCAATTTTGTGCTCATTTTATGCCTGTCTCTTCTTTTTTTCTTTTTTTTATGCTGTGAAGCACTTTGAGCTGCAATTCTTGTATGAAAGGTGCTATACAAATAATGTTTATTAAATTTGATCACAAAAAACAAAAAACGTTTATTATTATTATTATTATTATATTATTATTATTGACGTTAAAACACATTGGCGACCGCTGTGATGCGTCTAATATAGTGGTTGAGGACCAGCTTTTGTAAACAGACGTGTCTTTTTGTACAGCTATATATATACTTTATAGTATTGCTATCTGTCCATTCTCATTGTCAATTGAGTTCATAAACCGTCCCTTCAAAATGGCTTAAAGAAAAAAAAATGCATCAATAGGTTGTCATTTTATAGTGCAGTGAATATGAGCATTATAGCGGATTTTGTCTCGTATTTTTCTGGAAAGCTATTTATAGGGCTAATAGCTGCTAACGTTATATTCAACGGCATTTCCGTTTTACATATGCTAAAGAAATAACTCAAACTGCATATCATCGGGGCTGTCCCAAAGCATGTATGCATGAAAGGGGGGGGGGGGGGGACGTCGTTTATTATGATTGATTACCAATAACAGTGTCCGTGTAACTAGCCACATTCGCTGATCGGCTAGTTGCGTCTCACAGCAAGCTCTGATCCGGCTGTAATTTAGGTGAAAAGGGTCTTACCGTGAGTCGGTGGGATACCCCCGAGCATTTCCCCATTATCTATCGGCATCTGGTAGATCGATATGTCCATTGGCTGATGATAAATCCCCTTATTCCATGGTGAAATCTGCGATTCGAAACATAATCCACGCTACAGGCTGTAGATCCATGATCCGGGTACTAAAATTCTCCATTGTAAGGGGGGAAAAAAGTCATCCGTTCGCCCACTGGGCACATTGCAGTAGCGCGATGGCGCCCCTAAGAGGATCTGGCCGGTATTGCACATTCTCGATTTCACAGACTAGGGAATATATACAGTGCCGCTCCGCGACCTTGACCCGGTTATTAAAATGCAATAAAAGCAATAACAACTTACATTTACATTTACATTTACATTTAGTCATTTAGCTGACGCTTTTATCCAAAGCGACTTACATGTTCTGTACGACAAGCCATCAGGAAGGGCACAACTCTATCAGCTGAGCAACAATGTTCATCAAAGTGTTGAGTGCTACAGTGTAGGTTAGTTTATTAGGACAAGTGCATGACAGTAAGGTTAGTTAGTTATTTTAAATTTTTTTAATTCAGATAATGGTTGAAGAAGTGCGTCTTTAGTCGACGGCGAAAGATTTGACTTGTTTCGGCTGTCCTAACTGGGGTGGGTAGTTCATTCCACCATTGTGGGGCAAGGACTGAGAATAGGCGACTTCTCTTTGATGACCCTCCCGGAGCTTGGATAGGAGTAGGTCTGAGGCGGCCAGAAGATGCAGAGCGTAGGGGTCTTGAGGGTGTGTAGTTAGAGACCATTGACCGGAGGTAGGCGGGAGCGGTTCCCTTTGCCGCACGGTATGCTAGGTCGAGGGCCTTGAAGCGGATTCGTGCAGCAATGGGGAGCCAGTGCAGGTCCCTAAGAAGTGGGGTGACATGGGCCGACTTCGGTAGGTTTGAGATCAGGCGGGCCGCTGCGTTCTGAATGAGTTGAAGAGGCTTAGTGGCAGTGGCCGGGAGGCCAGCGAGCAGTGCGTTGCAGTAGTCGAGGCGGGAGATGACTGTTGATTGGACGAGGAGTTGGGTGGCTTCTTTTGTCAGGAAGGGGCGTATCCTTCTGACGTTGCTCAGGAGGAATCGGCAGGTTCTGGTTGTCGCTGCGATGTGAGCAGAGAAGTTCAACTGGTCGTCGAGGACAACACCAAGGTTCTTGGCGGTCGGGGACGCGGTCACAGCTGCATTCTCGACTGTGATGGAAAGGTCGGTCAGGGCGGAGGATTTGGCCGGCAGGTGGAGCAATTCTGTTTTGCTTAGGTTCAGTTTGAGGTGGTTGGTCGTCATCCAGGCGGAGATGTCGGACAGACAGGCCGAGATCCGCTCAGAGACGTGGATATCTGAGGGAGGGAAGGAGAGGAAGAGTTGAGTATCGTCGGCATAACAATGGTAGGAGAAGCCATGAGACGTGATAATGTTACCCAGTGATTTAGTGTAGAGAGAGAAGAGAAGGGGTCCTAAAACCGAGCCCTGGGGGACACCCGTCCGCAGGGGGCG
This sequence comes from Notolepis coatsorum, assembly GCF_963971535.1. Classification (NCBI taxonomy): domain Eukaryota; kingdom Metazoa; phylum Chordata; class Actinopteri; order Aulopiformes; family Paralepididae; genus Notolepis; species Notolepis coatsorum. The sequence continues at coordinate 444,395 of NC_140181.1, read as the reverse complement.
GGTGGCCGACAGGGTCCCTCTCCATGACACTTGGTAGGAGCGGTCATTGAGGTATGATGACAGCCATGTCAGCGCAGAGCCAGCCACTCCCATTCCTGCGAGGGCCGCGAGGAGGATCTGGTGGTTGACTGTGTCGAAGGCTGCAGATAGATCTAGGAGAATCAGGACAGAGGAGAGGCCTTTCGCTTTTGCTAAGTGAAGTGCCTCTGTGACCGCAATGAGGGCTGTCTCTGTGGAGTGACCAGTCCTGAAGCCTGACTGATTAGGGTCTAGGAGGTCATTCTGTAAGAGATAAGCAGTAAGTTGGCTGGATACAGCACGTTCAAGCGTTTTAGAAAGGAAGGAGAGAAGAGAGACAGGACGGTAGTTGCCTATGACGGTAGGGTTCAGGGATGGTTTTTTTATGAGGGGCGTGACTCTGGCTTGTTTTAGGGAGGTGGGGACCACCCCCGAGTTGAGTGAGGAGTTGATGGTTGCAGTTAGGAATAGGAGGATGTCTGGTGCTATGGTCTGGAGGAGTGGGGAGGGTAGCCGGTCCAGCTGGCATGTAGTCGGACGGTTCGACGTTACCAGTGTCAGGGTCTCGGCTTCTGTAATGGGAGAGAAAGATGAGGTTCTCGATTCAGCATTTGGAATGGGTGGGGGTTGGGAGAAGGAGCTGCGGATGTTCTGCGGATGTTCTCTGTTTCCTCAAAGAAGATCGCAAAGTCTTCGGCAGAGAAAGATGAGGGAGGGGGGGTGGGGGGGGAGTGAGGAGGGAAGACATGGTAGCATGCAGTTTGCGTAGATTCTTGGCAGAGGCCTCGATCCTATGGTGAAAGAAAGAAGCTTTGGCATTAGTAATGGTTTTGGAGAATGTTAACAAGAGGTTGTGATATGTGTCGATGTCAGCAGTGAGGCGTGACTTTCTATACTTCCTTTCAGCTGCTCTCAGGACCTGTCTTTGTTCTCTCACTGGATCTTGCCACGGCTTTATACGTGATCCTGTCCACAACGCATGGATTCGAAACCCGTATAAACTCGTGGCTGGGCCGTCAAACAGTCCCTTTCAGAGTGTTGCTATTGCAGAGATTATTTGCTATTATAAAAAGATCACCAGTTCTGTGTGTGCAGAAGGATAACATTAGGGCTGCCAACTTTTCAGAAAACCTTTTGTGATCGATGCACGCAGCAAAACCTTTTAAGGCCCATTCGAGGTGGCTAGGGCACGCTGAAGACATTTCTTTTTATTCATTTTTGTACTCGAAGTAAAGAAACATGACTATTTACTAGGGATGCACCGAAAATTCGGCCACCGAAAATGATCAACCGAAAATGGTTAAAAAGGCTCTTTCGGCTTTCGGCCGTTCTGCAGCCTGTGATAACTAACTCCTCTTGGGAATCGCACTGTTTCTATGTAAACTCTGCGACCGCGAGCAACGCATCCAATAAATGCGTCTTTAACATGCTTTATATCCTCGCCATTACTATGTCCGTCGCGGTTAAAACATTTTGAACTAACGTTAGCGTTAAGCTAGCTAACGCTTCCATTCCTCTTTGACCAGTCTCTCGTAAGCTACGTCATCCCCCGCTAAGAGTCATGGAAGATGTATGCATTCAAAAGTGCTGAATAAATGTTTTATGGGCCCATAATAGTGATTATTAATATTATTTAAGTTAAGTTTTGCCATAATCATGTCTTTTGCCATAATCAGGTAGCTGAAAAAAAAAGAAAATACATTATATATATATTTATATTAATCATTTTCGGCCTTTCGGCATTCGGTTTTCGGCCAACTGTTTCCTATTTTCGGTATCGGTTTCGGCCAAGAATTTCCCATTCGGTGCATCCCTAGTATTCACTGACATATTTAACCTGTCCTTAGAACATGCTGTCATCCCCACCTGTCTGAAGAAGTCCACCATTATCCCTGTACCCAAAAAATCCAAGCCCGCTTGCCTCAACGCCTACCGCCCTATAGCTCTCGCCTCCATAGCCATGAAGTGCTTTGAGAAGCTAGTGAAGGGCTACATCTGTTCCTCCCTCCCCATCAACCTGGACCCCCTGCAATTTGCATATCGCCCCAACAGGTCCACGGAGGATGCCATAGCCCATGTGCAGGGCCGCCTGGGAGAAATGCGAGGCCCTGTGCGAGATTTAAACCCCCCCCCCCCCCCCCTTTTTTTTTTTTTCTCCATACAGTCAACATATTCTTAAATAATAGCGCTGCCCGAGGCTGGGCATGATACAGTCAACATATAGCAAGAGAGAGAGCGAGAGAGAGCTCCCGTTCTACAGTCAATATACAGTGTTATCGCTGCACAGTTGTGTGTGTTAGAAAGAGAGAGATAGAGAGAGAGCATGTCTGTTTGTGTGTGTGTGTTAGAGAGAGAACATGTATATGTGTGTTAGAAATAGAGAGAAATATATAGAGAGAGAGCATGTCATTTTGTGTGTTAGAGAGAGATATAGAGCATGTCTGTGTGTGTTAGAGAGAGAGAGAGAGAGAGAGAGAGAGAGAGAGAGAGCATGTGTGTTTGTGTGTTAGAGAGAGAGAGCATGTCTGTGTGTGTGTGTGTTAGAGAGAGAGCATGTATGAGAGAGATAAGCAAAGATGAGCCCCTAAAGGATATTCAACTTTTAATGGAAGAACAAAACAGAAGGAAAAGATAACTTCACAAAGGCAACATGAATATACATAGATCCAAAAGGACAAAGATCAACACTTAAATCCAAAGAGAAGAGGGTCTATACCAGAGAAAACAAAGTAGCAAGGAGCCAATGGCCGACATCAGCTAAATAGGCTAACTGCAAATAGAGTAGCCAGGTACTGACACCAGGCCACACACAGCTTTGGCCAACGCTACCCAAGCTACACAAACGACCAAGACAATTCACACACAGCACATGTCGTATCTCCAAATGTTGTGAAGTAACATATGTTTTGCCTGGAAAAAAACATTGTTATTAACAAAACATTCGGGAGGGGAAGGAAGGAAGAGTGGGGTAATGTCCAATGGACATCTTACCTGCACCAAGGAACGCAGGGCGAAAGGCCGCAACACAGGTCTCCACGTTGACGAAAGGCCTCTTGCTGGCGGGACAAAAAGAAGCTATGGCCGTAGCCTTGTCATGGTGCAGGCCCGACTACATCTTCTGTCAAAGATGATGTCGTAGTCAGAGTGCCAGGGCCTGCTATTCTCACGGCTAATGTCAATGGTCGTAGCACAAGCTAACAGCTAACTCTAGGCTAACTGATAGCATCAAGCTAACGTTCCCAGCCGAGCGAAAACGAGCAGCTAACGTCGTAGCTAAACAGCTAACTGGCTAACAGTTAGCTCAACCCGGCTATCGCTAACCATTAGCTAACGCAGAAGCAAGCTATGCGGCTACCACTGAAAAACTGTACAACGTGAGAAAAGCAATACAGGCCAACACTTCAGACAGCCGCTGTGTTTTCCTCTTCTCATACGAAGAGAGAAGGGAAAAAGAAGGCAATACACGTCCCACTACAGAGTGGTGTTTACCATAGCGGTGCCGGCAACAAGTCCCTCGCGGACTATAGCCGACTTGAGCATGGAGATATTCTCATAATGAAACACCAAGCTCACCTCCCTCGCACCAGGTGCTGACACCAGGCCACACACCGTTAGCTACTACAACAGCTAGTCGGCCCGTTTGGCTCCAGAGAGAGAGAGAGAGAGAGAGAGAGATATATCCACGGCGGGAATAGAATAGAGTGCATTAAAAACTCACTAAACGTCCAAGAGGATGGAGACAACCGCGTGGAGTTGATGAAGTTCATCTGCCGAACGACCGTCCTCTTCATCTTGGCATAACAATGCTGCACGTGCTCTCTCTAGGTTAGCTAACGCTAGTTAGCCTTTAGCTAAGCTAGCTACTAGCCGACATCATCATGGCTATCCCGACTGAACCACACGTTAGCACTCAATATTATAACGTAGCTAAAGCTAACTGGCTGTCCCTGTCTTTAGCCGGGATGGCTAGCCTGACTGAACTGTCTAACATGCAACAACTTTCATCTTCAGTCCATCTGCCGAACGATGTCCTCTTCATCTTGGCTGGCATAACCTCCAATGCTGCACGTGCGAAATAGTCAGACGCTACCTTACCTGTAACCCCTCCCCTCATTGAAACCAATTCTGCTGCAGAGCCTCAGAGCTGCCTCCAATAGTGTATCTGCAGAGCCGCAGAGCCAGGAACAAGTCAGACACATTCTACAAACGTGTCTAATGTGAAATATATAAGCATATAAGCAAAACTAGATTTTAGGTCTGTGATGAAAAAGGGCCTCGCGGGAAGGGGGGCCTCGCAAAAAATAAAAAATAAAATAAAAAATAATAATAAAAAAAATTATATATTTTTTTTTCTTTTTTGTGCAAGGCCCCCCTTCCCGCGAGGCCCTGTGCGACCGCACTGCTCGCACACCCCCTGAGGTGGCCCTGCCCATGTGCTGCACACAGCAGCATCACACCTGGACAAGAGGCAGGGGAACTATGTGAGAATGCTATTTATCGACTACAGCTCAGCATTCAATACCATAGTCTCCTCCAAACTCATAGCCAAGCTCAGGGACCTGGGCTTGAACTATGACCTCTGCCAGTGGGTCTTGGACTTCCTGACGGGCAGACCCCAGGTGGTAAGAGCAGGCAACTGCACCTCCTCATCCATCACGCTCAACATAGGGGCCCCCCAGGGCTGTGTTCTGAGTCCCCTCCTCTACTCCCTGTACACACATGACTGTGTGGCACAGCGGAACAACAACACAATCATCAAATTTGCTGACGACACAGTAGTGGTGGGCCTGATCTCTCCAAACGATGAGAGGGCCTACCTGGAAGAGGTAAAGGTTCTAGCGGGATGGTGTCAAGAGAACAGCCTCTCCCTGAACGTCAGCTAAACAAAATAGATGCTTGTGGACTTTAGGAGGTCGGGGTCAGGGACTACAGCCCCCTCAGCATCGACGGGGCACCGGTTGAGAGAGTGAACAGTATTAAGTACCTCGGAGTCCACATGTCCGAGGACTTGACATGGACCACACACATTGACAGTGTTATCAAGAAGGCACGGCAACGCCTCTTAGGCGCCTAAGGAAGTTCCAAGTGAGTCAGAAGATCCTTAAGAACTTCTACTCATGCACAATAGAGAGCATCCTGACTGGCAATATCACCTCCTGGTTTGGGAATAGCACTGCACAAGACCGTAGCAGACTACAGAGAGTGGCCCGTTCAGCTGAACACACAATTGGAGGGGGGCTTCCCACTCTCCAAGACATTTACAACAAGCCAGGGCTCCAGACTAACTTTTTTCACCACCGTCCCGAAATACAATTGTTACCGTCCCAAAGTGAATGTAAACCGTCCCAAAAATCTAAATGTCGTATCTTTACTTTGGTTTTTCCGTCTATAGTTGTTATTGCCATAAAGCAGGGCTATTCAACTGGCGGCCCGCGGGCCAGATCCGGCCCGCGGGATGATTCTGACCGGCCCGCCAAAGATTACATGATAATAAAAAAAAATAAAAAAAAATAAAAAACTTTAATTTCATGTCAACGTTAACACGCACAATTGAGCCAAAAGTCACTCAATTAATGACAGATTTCATTGATAAATTGAGGGAAAACTTTGCAAGTCGATTTGATGAATTTGACATGTCCAGAGAATTGATGCATTTTGTGAGCAACCCATTTGCCAATGTAGCTGCTATTTCCACAAAAGGACAAGAGTTCCTTGCATCACTTCACATTGATGAAGGTCTCCTGCAACTTGAAATAATTGACATGCAAGCATCATCTGCTCTGAAGCAGGCACTTGAGAATGAATCCACCACAACATTTTGGATAAAGTGTATTCATGTCAAGACATTCCCCAAAATAAAAACGCTGGCAATATCTGTGCTAACAATGTTTGGCTCAACATACACCTGTGAATCCAGTTTCTCTCACATGAATGCCATTAAAACAAGCAACCGTGCCTCCTTGACAAATGAGCATTTGCATCACTGTTTGCGGGTAGCCCTCAGTTCCTATGAACCCTCTTTCTCTGCCATTGCCCAGTCAAAGAAGTGCAATCGCTCTCATTAGATGTGTGTATGTAGGCTAGGCCTGTCTGCCCCCCACCCCCCTGATGTTTGAGAGTTAAGAGTGGACAATAAGTGCTAATAAGATGCTGTGATTTGCTGTTGTTGCACAGACATGAAGCACTTTTTCATAAGCTCAGCTGCACTATAAATGTGTTTTTTTGTTCAAGTGTTGATGTTAGAATGTTCAGATGCACATCATGCACTTGTTTGTTTTTTATTTTATTTTTATATTGAAATGTTGAAGAGGAGATGTTGCAGTTGTTGCACAGTCATAAATGAAGCACTTTTTGCAGGAGATGTTGCAGATGTGGCACATAAATGAAGCACTTTCTTTGAAAAGTATACTACTTTTGCAATGTAGTTAAATAAAAGTTGTGAAAATGTGGTTGCGTGTTGTGTCAAGTGTACATATATTCATAGCACGGGGAGGCGCCGTGGCAGTCCGGCCCCTGGCCCCTTGGGTTTCTGACAATGTGGCCCCCTGAACAATTTAGTTGAATAGCCCTGCCATAAAGACACCATTCAAATGATTAGGAAATAAATAATTATTTGTATTTGAAATAATTATTTATTTGAACAATAGGCACATTATATCAACGGGTAACAACAAAACAACCAAAGCAATAACAATATTGAAAGACCTTTCTTATTTTATTGTCAGTAATAGTGTGTGTTTGTGTGTGTGTGTGTGTGTGTGTGTGTGTGTGTGTGTGTGTGTGTGTGTGAGAGAGTGTGATGAATGAGAGCAAGCGAGCAAGCATCAAATCTCAGGCCATGGTTACACTGGGGGTTTTTGTTTTTGTTTTGTTGCTGAATGATTACGTTTGCTGTCCTAGTTAAATAGAAATGCCGTTTTGGCAGGATAACACATTGCCCTACTGACAACGCTGAAATTGTGTTTCCGTTTTGGATACTCGCCAAAACTCGCTGACAACGTGTCATGTAATCTGCGCGAGCCGAATACAGAGCCGTTGTTGCTCAACGCCCATGCGCAGTAGATACCGGCATCTGCGTGCCCTCACCAATGTCCGGTGACGACAGACAGCAGAGCTGTCCCAAATAGCTGCATCTACCAGTTATTGTTATAAGGAGCAGTCTGCATTCCTTTAACAATTGTTTGTATTGAGCCGTATTGTATTGTACCCATTCTGCAATCTGTTAAATAAAGTTTATCCATTCATTCTGCTAGCATTAACGATTGCATGAGCAGCTGGCTAACATGAGCTAACGTTAGCTACCTAGCTACCAGACCCTGTTAGCTCAGAGCTCCTCTTGCAATCTTAACAAGCATTAAACAAAATGGCCCAATCATCTATTCACCTTTGTTTAATACATGAGGCGTTGTCTAATGTTATCTAGCTACTGATAGCTCCTGATATCATCTGTTTGGTGCTGGCTGGCTAACGTTAGCTGCTAGCCACAATGCTATACTGTTGTACTGGCATATTCCATTCACGTTAGCTGTAGCTAACAACATCTGAGATCTTTTTGTGAGACTAAACTATCCGCTCTTGGTGGTCAATTGTGTTGATGTTAGTTTTGTTTCATCAACAAATGAGGCAGAACACACAGTGAATGTATCCGTTTTGTTTATTGCACTTTTATTGCACTTTCTTTGCTGAAAAATAAATGGGGTTGGCTAAATGGCTCACGCAAGGCATTTAAAAAAAAAATCTTTTTCTTTTTGCATGAAGTGTATTGGCACATTCAACTTCTGATTGGTTGAAAATTGCCTTCATGTTCACCACCTACTGCCACCTACTGCTTTGGCATTGTACTACATCACTGTGCTCAGGAGGCAAAACCAATGTCTAACTTGCCTGCCATTACGTTGCGTTCTGGAAAGCGAAACTGACCTTGAGAACTAAACAAAAATACCCCTGTGTGTAACCGCAGCCTCAGTCTCAGTTGCCTCAGTCTTTGTTTCTGTAGAGAGAGAAAATAAATGTATTTAGTCAAAAGGCAACTTATTTCACAAATTATGATAAGAAATATATATACTGTATATATATATATATATTTTGTTAGTGTTAATGATGTCTTGTAGATTATTATGGATATTTGTAACTATTATTTTAAGGACTGATAGGATAGTTTAAGAAGTAATAAAGCATGTAGTGAAAAGTACAGAAATCATCTGACATATCTAAGGGAGTCAAAGTGTCCAATTTCATGGATACTGTAAGGAATACAAGTGTGTTCATTCAGCCATATTTATTCCAAACTGAAAATGTTCGGTGGCAGCATAGTCATTACAACAGACATTTGAGCCTTGTGGATTCCGTACTTGTGAGATGTCACACCAGGCAGGAAGACAAGACACACAGTTGTAAGCTAGAGCATAGATATGAGCTAGAGTCCGACATGTAAACCAACAGCCAATAAATTGTCAAGCCTCATCAATATAACAGATACACCTAGCTAACATGGGCGGGCTGCTTTGAGCACACACACACACAGGGCTAACGTTAGCTAGCGAGCAGCTATTTAGCTAAAGGGCTAACTAGAAGCTAACTACTGTATACAGTTCCAATAGACTAACATACACCTCTGTGATTTAAATGTGTCCTTACCTTAGACTCGAGGGTTGTACTAGGGTTGGATGCAGTTCCCCGTTGGTCAGTCTGTCTGTTTTCCATCTTCTGCTGTGTTTAACAAATCTGTTTGCGAGTGCTCCCTTGACTGATGGCCAGTACCGCAGGAACTTTTATTAAACATTCTATATGTTCGTGGGTCTTGTGCAGTGCTCTCGTGGCACTGTCAACAAAGCGAGCACTCAGAAGACGCGCACTGTTTGCCAGTGCAGTGATATGCGCACTGACAGTCGGCGCAGTTGACGTTTTCCAAATTAATCCTCTTCATCCCCACTGCGTCCCGGGGAGGATTTGTGTTCATCCCAAATACATATTTGATGGTCCCCAGGACGACGGGACAGTGTTAGTCTCGAGCCCTGCAACAAGCGCTGCATGGGTAAGACTAAGAGAATAATCAAAGACCCCAGCCACCCAAACAACTGCCTCTTTGAACTGCAAGCGATACCGGAACCTCATGGCAAGCACAGAGAGACTCAGAAGGAGCTTCTATCCCCAGGCCATCAGGATGCTCAATGAACAATAACACTATGTAACGAACCATCAAATTTACCCACAGCACACACATCCACACGCACACACTCACTTTAAATAAACAACTCACTGTAACACTCACTTTACTCACCTTAGACACTTAACACACTTTATATTTATTGATAAGAGATTTGCACATCTCTCATACCTCATTGCACCTCACCACCACAAGTAGGCCGTATGGTGAAGGCTGAGAAGTGGCTAGAAAACGATTCTCGTTCCCACCTCTGCGAATTACACAATTTTCACTTTGGGTGAAAGTTCGATTGGTGTGTAGATTTAGGAACAAAAAGTTCTCCATTGACAAAATAGTCATAATTTTAAAGTCGGGACTAGATCTTTCCTTGTGAATGGATATTTGGTCACTGCAGAGTTTTATTTGACGCAATTTGGTGCGAGTTCGGTCACGTATCTGGTGCTCGCCCAATAGCAACTCTCCTTGTTGCGAGGTCATCGCAACAACGAGAGCTGCTATTGGTTGATCCGGTGTCAACAAATAAATTACATACACACTAGGGATGCCCCGATCACATTTTTGCCACCGATACCGATCATCTATGAGCCATATCGGCCGATACCGATCGTTTATGGTTTTATTAAAAAAGAAATATATATATTATATATATACTTTTTTTTATAAAATATATATATTATATAATTATACTTGTAGTTGTATTATCTGCGAGACATCGCCACCATGCAACAAGTCAAAATGCTCGCTATCTCCACTGTCTGTGTGTATACTCTGCTTTGGTCAAATCACATTCAGCATGCCCTCAGCAGGGTATATCTGCGGCTCTGCAGATATACCCTACTCCCTCAGCTAGCCCCTTTCGTGACTGCGATGCAAGCCAGGGGCTCGAATATGCATCGAATCAATGTTATAAGACATTGATATCAGGAGCTATCTGTAGCTACTGCTAGCCGGCTAGATAACAGTGAGCTAACGTGAGCTACCGAGCTAACTGAGGTATCATGCACTACTAGACTATTGCTAGAGCATTTGTTGATATCAGGAGCTATCAGTAGCTAGCCGGCTAGATACCGTTAGACAATGCCTCATGTATTAAACTAAAAGTGAATAGTTGACTGGGTAATTTTGTTTAAACAGTAACGATAGCTAGGTAGCTAACGTTAGCTCACAGAGGTTGCATGCACTAGAGCAGACTATTGCCGGAGCATTTGTTGACACGGGTTTGGGAGGGGCAGGGGAGGATGAGGAGGAGGGGGAGGAGCAGTGTGCTGCAGCTCTGTGTGTCTGAGAGAGAAGTCAGCGAGTGAGATCTCCGCTAAGAATTGGATCATGTTTTTCGATCGGTTTTCACGATCGGTGAAAATAAAGCATTATCGGAATTCACCGATCTCATATTTATACTAAATATCGGCCGATACCGATCGCTTGCCGATCGATCGGGGCATCCCTAATCCACACTCTAACGTTACGGACTAAAATGGACAGAAAATACCTTCTAAAGTTCGCAAAAAGGTTTCTAAACAATGTTATATGCATCTCACGTCCGTTCAGAAAGAATGTGTACAAGATTTGACACAGACACGTGGGATAGATATATAGAAACTGCGTCGAACGGTGGCTTAACCTACCAGGCCAGAATTGTGGAGACATAAACATTGTTTAGAGATCGATTTGTGTCATAAATGTCATGATATCTGTATGTCGTGTATATCATAAATGTCATGATGAATTGAAAATGGGGGACCCTGATTAGATTAGATTGTACTTTATTGTCATTATATTTGCATACAACGAGATTTGGGACTCAAACCTAGTCCCAACTTTAAAATTATGATTGCGCAAAATGTGCTATTTTGTCAATGGAGAACTTTTTGTTCCTAAATCTACACCAATCGAACTTTCACCCAGAGTGAAAATTGTGTAATTCGCCGAGGTGGGAACGGGATGAAACGATACAGCCTTCACCATACGGCCTAAAGGTGGCACCACAATCTAAGCTATTGTATATTGTTGAAACTCAGTTACCTTCTCTGCTCTGCATTGTGTATACATTGTATATATGTTTATTGAAAATTTTAGTTTTGTTTACACTTGTTTACGTACTTAACTTTTTATTTATTTTTTTTTTTTTTTTACCGTTTTTTTTGTGTGTGTTTTATCGCTTTATTGCTACTGGGCAGTCCAGTAGAGAGAGACAGAGGAGGAATGGGAGACAGAGTGGGGGGAAGACATTCGGCAAATAACGACGGGTTCGGGAGTTGAACCCGGGTCGGCCGTGTCGCGGCTGAGCGCGCTATGTGGTTCGCCACTGGGGCGCCCTTGACTTTCTATTTTATACTTATATCGTTATCATGATAGAATTTTTTGCCATATCGCCCAGCCCTAGCATTACGTCATCTGTGCATCACTGTTAGCAGCAAACGTTTCTACAGCCAGGCTATTTACAATGCGGGAGCTTTTAACTCTTCTCTGGTACAAACCCGTTATCAAAGGACAAGTTAAACGGAACACATTTGTGATCGGTCACCGTCAACTCCTCCGTGCAAACATGACTGACTTTTAACTCAATTGTGAACAAGATCAAGTGTGTTACCTTTGTTGTGAGTTGGACCAGAGACATGTTGGATACAATTAAACAAGTCTCTTTCTAACATCTCTGTGGCAGAACTGTACTGGACCAAGACTTCACATCTGGATCAAAACGTTCTTCTTGTGGAAACGGATCAGACTGTGGACACCACAACATCTGTAAGTACAATTATGTTCACATTGTTTTCCACTTATTGCTCCTTCCTGGCAGCAGCGACGCTCCAAAGGAACTGTTGCAGCTACATGTAGGCTGTCAATAAAAAGGCTGCGAGGGGCTAAACAGAGGAGTATAAACACTGTGACACGCATCGTATAATAATTCAGTTCCACGTCCAGAATATGCTTTTAAACTATACATTCTTTCACTTAATGAAACGCAGTAGGGGAGTCTGGGGTAAATTGAGCATAGGGTTAAGTTGAGCCACCCCTTGTTTCTAGGAAACCGTAAAAAAAAGTGAGCATGTTTTTTGGAGGTAGGCGCCATTTCATGTAGTCTGTGAAGGTAAGAGCCACATGGCTAAAGTGATTAGACATGCGTGTCCAAAAAAAGAATGTTCACTCATGAAAGTGAATTTAATATATCATCGGTTTCATGAGGATTGTGTTTAGACCAACATAGATATTTTAAAATTTGTTTTATAACTGAGTTGGGATATCTATAAGCTGCAACATGGGGTAGTAAACCTAGCATGAAAGTGCACCATTTTAGCTGTTGGGGCTAATTAATTACATATGGTTTCTCTGGGGTAAGTTGAGCCATTTGGCCAGGGGCAAGTTGAGCCGGTGTGAACTATAATTGTAGTGGGCACAGGACTTCCGGTCAGCTATAGAATGGAGTAAGTCGCATGTGACACAGCTGCTCACCCGTTTTTTTTTTTCGTTTTAAAAACATATTTATAGACCACCAATGCGTTTAAAACTTGACGCATATATCAACTGAGATTATCAACTAACTATATTGACTGAAAGAATCGAGATGTCTCCAAAGAAAAATCAAACAATCTCAAAACCAAGCGCAGAGGACTCGCCTATGGCCACAGGATACATGAGACAAATAGCGGAGAATATAGACGTGATAGCGGCCGCCTCAAGTTCAACCCCTACAAATACCTCCGCGGACACCGAATATATCATCCGGGAAATGAAAAATGAAATGGAAAAAATGGAGAAGATAATGGAGACAATGGAGAAGACAATAACCCAAAAAGTAGATGCTATCAAAGAATCTATCGAAGGCAAAATAGAAGCGGTAAGAGTGGACGCCGAAGCACCGTGGCACTGGAAACAGGCCTGGAAGACCACCAACAAAATTTCGTTCGGATCTACAAAGACGTAGATGATATCAACGTTAATCTAACTGCTGAGATGAAGGGAAACTACAAAGAACTCAATACGGAGCTCAACGATATAACGGTTGAGCTTAAGCGAATCAATGAAGAACAGAAAGCCAAAATATTCGAGATGGAATATCAAAGTCGCAAGCTGAATATTCGTATAGTCGGTCTGGATGAGTCGGTGAGCTGCGCACACCCTGAAGAGTTTGCGACAGAATTACAGAAAATCCTGGGACCAGCGATCCTTCCTAAAGTACCCGAGGTGGAGCAGTGGACCTGTTTGTCCTGTATGCAAATTGCATAGGGTCCATATCACTGGGGAGGGAGGCACAAATGTGGTCCTTGACCAGCCTCTCAAAACATTTCATGACCACAGAGGTGAGTGCCACCGGTCTGTAGTCATTTGGACATGTTGGGGAGGGTTTCTTCGGTACAGGGATGATGGTAGACATCTTGAAGCAGGCAGGGACCACCGACTCCGCCAGGGATTGATTAAATATGGCGGTGAACACCGGGGCAAGCTGGTTGGCACAGGACTTATGTATGCGTCCTGTTATACCATCTGGGCCAGCAGCCTTCCTGGTGTTCACCTGCATAAATGCTCTTCTCACACTGTGTACCGTCAATGAGAGAGCGTCCCCGCCCCCCCGCGGATGCACCCCCCCCTCCACAACAGCCGGCGCACCAGTGACGTCACTAGCCGTTGGGCTAGCAGTGCCACTGTTTGCACCAAACCGCGCGTAGAAGGTGTTGAGCTGGTCCGCAAGGGAGGCGTCATCGCTCCCCATTGAGGGGGCGCTGACTTTGTAGTCAGTTATAGCCCTCAGTCCCTGCCATAAGCCTCTTGTGTCATTCTGTGCCATTTGTGCCTCCATCTTGTCGGCATACGTCCTCTTAGCAAGTTTGACAGCCTTGCGCAGAGTGTAGACTGTTGTCTTGTACTCTTCCATGTTTCCTGACTCTCTGCCCCGGTTATAAGCAGTGGTGCAAGAGTTCAGGGCTGCTCTGATGGTACTGTCCACCCATGGTTTCTGGTTTGGGAACACCCTCGCCTTCTTTGTGGGGACGATACTATCAGCCAGTGTTGTTATGAATGACACCACAGCGTCTGTGTAATCGCTGACGTCACTGTTACTCCTCCTGAACATTCCCCAGTCGGCGATGTCTAGTGCGTCCTGAAGCGTGGCCTCTGATTGGTCGTCCCATTTTTTTACCTCACGTGACACGACGGCGTCACGTGATCTCTGTTTAAATGCTGGGACCAGAAAGATGGCGGCATGATCCAACGTGTTTGTTGCTCCCGCTAATGGTGGAGCCGGTACAGCCTTGTATCCGGCTCTGAACGGGGTGTAACAGTGGTCGAGTGTATTTCCTCCCCTTGTGGAGCAGACGATGTGCTGGAAGAAAGACGGCATGACTTTCTTCAGATTCGCCTGATTGAAGTCCCCGGCTACGATCATGGCTGCGTCCGGATGCTTGATCTGGTGCGCGTTCAGATGGTCGTGTAGTTCCCCTAGCGCCCTGCCGACGTTCGCCTGGGGGTGGATGTACACTGCAGTCATGATCACTGCAGTAAATTCGCGCGGAAGATGGAACGGGCGACATTGGATCGTGAGGTGTTCCATGTCGGGAGAGCATGAACGGGAGAGTATCTTCACCTCCCCTGGGCTAGTCCAGCCGTTGTTGGTCATAAGGCATAGCCCCCCGCCGATGCTCTTCCTGTACGGTCCGCTCTGAAGATGGTGAAGGAGTTGGAGGGAGAGATGCTGTGATCGGGAGTCACTGTTTTCAGCCAGGTCTCCGTGAAGCACAGGATATTGCATTCCTTCATCTCTCGCTGGAATCGGACCCGCGCTCGTAAATCATCCATCTTACTCTCTAGCGAACGAGCATTCGCCAGGAAGATAGATGGAATAGCCGGACGGTAAGCAGATTTCCTTAGTCTTAATCTGATCCCGCTCCTCTTCCCCCTGTGTTTCTTCTTTGTCTTGCGGCCGTCTTTGTCTCCCGCGTTGTCTTTGTCTCGTCTGATCTCCGTTGGCCATTCTTGGCATGATAAAGTGTCTCTAAACTCCTCTTTGAGTCCGGAGTTTAGGTCAATAAGTGACTGGCGGTCGTATGACGTCCCCGCCAGTGATGCTTCGATAAAAAAAGTAGTAAAAACAAACATAATAACTAAAAATGTGCACATTCGTTGCTGAGCAAAACCCATGGCGACTGACTCGGGGTCGCGCCAAAAGAACAAAAGAATATACCCTGCAATACTTCACATCGTCGATAAACAAGGAGCAAGGGTTTTCCTCAACTCGCCTGAAGATGCAGCCAAATACATGGCAGCACAAAACGCAGGATAGTGTATAAATGGCCTTTTAATCTCTGTTATGCATGGTCACCATATAGTATAAACTTTAATGAAACGATGATTTGGGACAGAGAGAGCTACGAGCTCGGACATATTGGATTCAAAATTGGAACGATATAGAGAAGATGAACATGGCGTTGAAGTGATCCTTATTTTTAAGAGTATGGAATTCTAACAACATTCCAGAACATACTGGAACATTCGAACACTGTAAAAACGACATATTGGAATAATCTAGAACATCTAAAACATTCTTTGATATAGGGAACATTCTGGAATAACAGCAATACGTGGCCAGACATACTACCAGAAGCCCTTCGGGGGAATAACCAACAGCATCTAGCTGCAGAACCACAGAACCATCACAGCAGCGGCCGGCTGGAATAACATTCTTCACAACGGATCATCGCCCACCCCTGGCCAGGGGAAATGCTGCTTATACGTATTTTAAAACTGCTTTTTATTAATTGGAAATATTTCCACTACTTCTCCAATTTATACTTTAGATGTTTAAGCATAGCAAAGCTCTTTTAAGATCTAAGTTAATGTTCTCTTCCTTTTTTCTTGTTTTTTTCTTCTCTTTTCTGATTTATTGAGGTTCTCTTTTCAGTTCAATACCTCCATATTATTCCTGGGTTATTATAAATTACACAAGTTCATATAAAATGTAAGTGATTATGGCATGATAATTGAAGCTTATTTTTGGTCTTTATTTTTATTTTTATCTTATTTTAATTTTTATTTAACGGGAAAGTGGCCAAGCCACAGTTGACATTCTACTTATGGTAGAATTTAGAATGTTAGATCCTATGGTATACATAGGAATGTTAAGGATAATTGGATCATTCTGGGATATCCGGTGGTTTAAGGGAGGGAGTCATACGCGAAGGTTGTGTTCATGGAACACAATCCTGTACGACTCTCGGTGGGAGGGGAGGGAAGGGGATTTTTATTTGTATATATGTATGTTTTTAAGCTCGGCTCTCAACGGGACCTCACTAGTTGGATGTATATCTATTGTTGCCTCGCACTCCAGAAGCATTACCAAAAACTACACTACAACATGTATAGATTATGGCTAGTTTGAATATAATGATCTGGAACACTGGGGGAATAAATAACCAACTCAAACGCAAAAGCGTGCTCACACTGATGAAAAAAGAACAGGTGGACGTTGCTCTGCTAAGCGAAACGCACATTCTAGAGAAAGACATAGATAAGTTAGCGGACAACACATATCATAATATTAGTCACTCTTCTATTGGTACGAGAACTCTGGGTGTAGCCATAGTCGTTAAACGTAAGTTGAATATTGAATTAAAGGGAGTATGGTCTGATGTAGATGGTCGGATAACTATAGCTAAGATTGTACACAAGAACAGGAAAATAGCGTAGGTAGCGGTATACGCCCCAAATTTGTACGAAGTGGGTTTCTTCACTACACTAACCAATGCAATGTTAGACCTTCCCGATTACTCATTTATAATAGGTGCGGATTTTAATGCCATTTGGAATCCAAGGATGGACAAATCTTACCTCGCCTTTTCCAGCGAACAAAAGAATTCATCTAATGCATTAAAGGATTGGTCGAAGATTACAGGTGTAAATGACTTATGGCGATCACTTAATCCCACGACCCGAAAGTACTCTTGTCGATCTGCGAGACATAACACATTATCCAGAATAGATTATGTCTTTGCATCCCCGAGGCTATTTGATAACTATGAAGTGGAAATGATACCCAATGCACTATCAGATCACTGTTATTTACTCCTAAAAGGAACATTTGGTATACTATCTTCCCGAGCCCCAAGATGGCGATTTAACTCGATGCTGCTTAATAACAAGGAATTCATTACACAACTCAAAGAAGCTCTTATAGTATTCCTACGGGAGAATGCAAACTCGGTGCAAGACCCCAGAATAATATGGATGTCGGTAAAGGGAATGATCAAAGATTTCACTGATAGCTTTTCCTCCAAAATGCGCAAGAATCGATGCACAAAACTGGCTGAGCTGGAAACGCTTTACTCAACGTTATTTAATTCTTTAAAATACAACAACTCAACTCGACTAGAAAATCAAGTTAAGGTACTAAAAAAAGTGATCAATGCCATATACAGACAACAATCGGAAATACAAATACGTAGCACAAGACAACAGCAGTACTCCCAAGGTTCTAAACCTAGTCACCTATTAGCCATGCGATTAAGAATTAATGCAAAATTTGCAGATATAACTACCATTAGAGCACAACAAGTACTTGAAACAGACCCTGAAAAAATAAACGATACATTCAAAGAATTCTACTCCGACTTATATAAATCAGAAACGACCTTCGATCAAAACAAAATGGACACATATCTTAATCAAATTATTCTCCCTAAACTTTCAGAGGATGACGCTAAACAGTTAGAAACACCGATCACACTAGATGAACTTAGGGAGGCCATATCTGAAATGCAAAGTGGTAGGGCTCCTGGAAGAGACGGTATCCCACCAGAAATGTACCTCTCTTGTTGGGACATAATTGGACCCTTATTACTAAATATGATTTTATACTCAGTTAAGGAGGGGAACTTCCATAAGAATGACAATATTGCACTCATAACAGTCCTCCTTAAAAAAGACAAAGACCCCACCGAGTGCGGTAATTATAGACCTTTAAGCCTCCTCGGAACCGATATCAAACTGTACTCTAAGGTATTAGCCATCAGACTACAAAAGCATATGACATCTTTAATTCACCCGGACCAAACTGGCTTCATAAGAGGTCGCTTGATCACCGATAACATAAGACTATTACTACACGTACTAGATGCCAACAAGGAAGACAACACACCTAAGGCGATACTGTCCCTGGATGCAATGAAAGCTTTTGACAGGTTGGAATGGTCGTATCTATGGGCAGTATTAGAAAGGATGGTGTTACAAAGGATCAGATTAAACCGAATATATATATTTATTGATTGATATATATTGCATAGTATTTGTATATCGTTTGATATCCCTTGTATATTCCTTGTACATATACACGGAATGTCCCTTTAGCCTAGTCCAGACCATAATATTTCATTCTCCTATTGGACAGCGGTCCACAGGCGCCAGGGGCCATGCCTCCGGAGCCAGGTTCAAAGTCACCGTTAAGACATGTCTGTACATGCCCGGCCTTGCCCAGGAATACGGCGACAGAAATGAGGTTGGCACTAGTTTGTTCACCGTGCATATAAATATAGCGCAGGTGAATACAGAAGCACTTAGTAACTAAAAGTTGAAGCCTCACCCACGATACAACGTGCGGTGAAGTATGGCCTGTTTGGCCCCAAATAGAGCATTGAGACCGCGTGCAAATTAATAACTGAATTGTCAGAGTTTGGCGCTATACCGTCGAGTGCGACATATTTCTATTAAGTCAGTAATAGTCTATTTGTGTATAGTGTATCGTGCGGCTAAAGTTCTACAGTGACCAGCATCACCAACGCTTCCTCGTACCAGCTAGAGTGCTTATCCAGGCTGGGCTGCTTTCATGGCGCTTTCACCCGAGGAGACCTAGACGAGAACCGTGTGGACATGTACACTGGATTAATCTACCCGACGACTGCATAGCCCTTTGCGGCTGGATTATATTTGCTTTGGTCCTGTGATTTATGGAGCGGAGAATCTACCCGACGCCTACACGTGTAGGATTTACCCTGTGGGGAGCCACGTCGAGCCTGCGCCTCAGAGAGCCTGAGGCCGGCTAGCTTTCTTCACTGTGGAGCTACAGTCTACGGAGAACAGCTGTATTCGTCTGTGGATCAAGAGGCTATTGCACCGTCTCCTGTATTTGGAGTCTCCTTAGTCATCGTTGACCAGACGTTTTACTACCGACAGATCCCCTACCCCTGCTGGCCTACAACCGGGGGGACCCTTCCAGTATCTCCCGCTATATATTACTAGTGTACCATAGATATAATTCCCTAAGATTCAGGTTGTATACTTACCTCCTGCGTAACCAGAGAATGGACATTCAGTATTGATTTGCCTACGCATACTCATTTGCCTTATAAGCGCAATCCAAAGTGACCAGAAGTATTATGTACCTTTTGCTGCAATAAATACTTAATAATTACTTTGTGTGGAACCGATTTCATTGTGGGAAGTGTTCATCATATTTAGATATCATGTACTGTATGGCCAGTAATTAAAGTACATAAAGCGGTAGTGGTTTAATGATACCATACTTATCAATACAGTCAGGGAATTGTACCCCTCAGTTACAATTGGTCCTTCGAGCCGGATGGTAACTAGCGTAATATTAATATAGTGGTATTAATATTGACATGGCCTATGATGAACACTCCACAAAACGGTTCTCCTAAAGTAGATCGCTCGCAGCGTAGACGGCAGACACCTCAGTACTTAGAGGATTACGTTGCCAATATACTACCTAGCCTTCTACAGACGGTAAACGCGGAAAAAGTAGAAAGTAAAATTATGTCCGACCCTATCGACCAGGCTACCCCGCCAATAGAGGCCCTAGTGGGTTCTAACGTAACTGACCAAGCTCACGGTAGGGACCAGGAGGGACCCGACACGACTTTACCCCCCGCCAAGACCGAAGAAGTAGTCCCCGGAGAGCTCCAGGATAAAGACAGCCCTCCAGGGATGGAACTCTACCCGCTACAAGAAGAGGAGAGCACCCCGGAGATGGATCTCCAGGACTCGCCACAGGAGAACAGATCTCCAACGAGTACTGCCAGGAGCGGATCACCTCAACCAGCGTCTTCCCCCAGCGAGGCGGACAAGATGCTGGCACAGGCATTCCTCGCCAGCCTAGCAGCCTCAACAGAGCGCGATCGACTCCAAGCACAGACGCTTAGTGAGCGCTAACATTCTTCCATGGAAAGAGAACGCCTTCAGGCGCAGCAACGGAGCGACGAAGATCGTATACGTCTAGAGATTAGACACCTTCAGACGGAAGAGAATATGGTAAGGGACCGGGCCGAAGCCCAGCGCGCCGCTGCCGGTGCCCAAAGAGAAGCAGAGCGCGACCTCGCTCTCACCAAGCGCGAAGCCGAGCGCGACCGATTACAAGCGCAGATAATGGAGCAGCTGATCGCCAGGGCAACACCCCCTCCCTCTGCACGGGGTTCCAGGGCCTCGTCAAGACAAGGGTCAAGGGCACCCTCCCCTACCCGATCAAGCGACCCTGAGCCCGACCATCAGAGAGAGCCTATACCCCCCTCCGAACCTCTTCCCCGACCGGTCCAAGTGAGACCCAGCTACAAGGAAAAAACGGTCTACACCGCGGAGAGGCTAAATAGACGACTACAGGATCTAGAGGACCTGCCAGAGGAAGAAGAAGAGGGAGAGGAGGAGAGTCAAGCCCGACAGCAGCACAGTACTCCACAGGACCAGGAGGTCCAGTACAGCCCAGGCTCTACCCCCGCGGCTCTGCGCTACAGACCCCCGACTCAATTCACGGGTGAGCTTGACGCACGACCAGCCCCGAGGAACAGCACCTGGATACGCGGGCCATGGTACCCAGCAGGTACCAGCCCACCGAGAGGCGTAAGAGGAGACTCGCCTAGGAGGCCTCTCTTCCAACGCTCACCGATGTGCCAGCCATCCATGGCATCATACATTGGCACACCGACGTTTCCGGACTTCACCCACGAGAACAGAGCACAGTACACGGAGCTACGAATGTGCTTAGAGACAATGTTGTCCGATGTAGCTGACGAACCGTACAAGTATGCTATCCTACTGAAGCACCTCAAGGTGCCCCGAGCGCACAATATAGCGCTGGCCTATGCCTCCTCTACTACCCCATACACAGCGGCTCTAGCAGCACTCGACCAAAGATATGGACGCATATGGGACTACGTAATACAAGAGATAAGGCATATTGACCGCCTACCCCCAGCCACAGACAATCGCTCACTAGATGACCTGTCTATCAAGGTACAATCCCTGGTAGGGATGCTGGGGGCGCAAAGAGAAAAGGGTATGCACGAACTGTACGCAAACTCTAATGTCGAGAGGATTTTAGAGAAGCTTCCGCCCGCCCGACAAGAGCGCTTCAGGCGGCAAAGAGACCACCGTGATCCTAACGGTCCCGAGCCATCCCTCCTAGACCTAGCCGACTTCCTGGCGAGAGAAGTCAACAGCCTACGGTTGGATACGTTCATGCGGAGCACACCAAGCTCCAGAGAGGGACCTAGGAGAGCAAACGATGGCCGAAGATTGGTGACCGTCATGCACCAATCAGAATCAGTACCGAGCAGCAAGAACCACAGTACATTTACATTTACATTTAGTCATTTAGCTGACGCTTTTATCCAAAGCGACTTACAAGTTCTGTACGACAAGCCATCAGGAAGGGCACAACTCTATCAGCTGAGCAACAATGTTCATCAAAGTGTTGAGTGCTACAGTGTAGGTTAGTTTATTAGGACAAGTGCATGACAGTACGGTTAGTTAGGGTTAGATTTTTTTTTTTTTTAGTTTTTTTTTTTTTTTTTTTTTTTTTTTTAAATCAGATAATGGTTGAAGAAGTGCGTCTTTAGTCGACGGCGAAAGATTGGACGTGATTCGGCTGTCCTAACTGGGGTGGGTAGTTCATTCCACCATTGTGGGGCAAGGACTGAGAATAGGCGACTTCTCTTTGATGACCCTCCCGGAGCTTGGATAGGAGTAGGTCTGAGGCGGCCAGAAGATGCAGAGCGTAGGGGTCTTGAGGGTGTGTAGTTAGAGACCATTGACCGGAGGTAGGCGGGAGCGGTTCCCTTTGCCGCCCGGTATGCTAGGTCGAGGGCCTTGAAGCGGATTCGTGCAGCAATGGGGAGCCAGTGCAGGTCCCTAAGAAGTGGGGTGACATGGGCCGACTTCGGTAGGTTTGAGATCAGGCGGGCCGCTGCGTTCTGAATGAGTTGAAGAGGCTTAGTGGCAGTGGCCGGGAGGCCAGCGAGCAGTGCATTGCAGTAGTCGAGGCGGGAGATGACTGTTGATTGGACGAGGAGTTGGGTGGCTTCTTTTGTCAGGAAGGGGCGGATCCTTCTGACGTTGCTCAGGAGGAATCGGCAGGTTCTGGTCGTCGCTGCGATGTGAGCAGAGAAGTTCAACTGGTCGTCGAGGACAACACCAAGGTTCTTGGCGGTCGGGGACGCAGTCACAGCTGCATTCTCGACTGTGATTGAAAGGTCGGTTAGGGGGGAGGATTTGGCCGGCAGGTGGAGCAATTCTGTTTTGCTTAGGTTCAGTTTGAGGTGGTTGGACGTCATCCAGGCGGAGATGTCGGACAGACAGGCCGAGATCCGCTCAGAGACGTGGATATCTGAGGGAGGGAAGGAGAGGAAGAGTTGAGTATCGTCGGCATAACAATGGTAGGAGAAGCCATGAGACGTGATAATGTTACCCAGTGATTTAGTGTAGAGGGAGAAGAGAAGGGGTCCTAAAACCGAGCCCTGGGGGACACCCGTCCGCAGGGGGCGGGTGGCCGACAGGGTCCCTCTCCATGACACTTGGTAGGAGCGGTCGTTGAGGTATGATGACAGCCATGTCAGCGCAGAGCCAGCCACTCCCATTCCTGCGAGGGCCGCAAGGAGGATCTGGTGGTTGACTGTGTCGAAGGCTGCAGATAGATCTAGGAGAATCAGGACAGAGGAGAGGCCTTTCGCTTTTGCTAAGTGAAGTGCCTCTGTGACCGCAATGAGGGCTGTCTCTGTGGAGTGACCAGTCCTGAAGCCTGACTGATTAGGGTCTAGGAGGTCATTCTGTAAGAGATAAGCAGTAAGTTGGTTGGATACAGCACGTTCAAGTGTTTTTGAAAGGAAGGAGAGAAGAGAGACAGGACGGTAGTTGCCTATGACGGTAGGGTTCAGGGTTGGTTTTTTTATGAGCGGCGTGACTCTGGCTTGTTTTAGGGAGGTGGGGACCACCCCCGAGTTGAGTGAGGAGTTGATGGTTGCAGTTAGGAATGGGAGGATGTCTGGTGCTATGGTCTGGAGGAGTGGGGAGGGTAGCTGGTCCAGCTGGCAAGTAGTCGGACAATTCGACGTTACCAGTGTCAGGGTCTCTGCTTCTGTAATGGGAGAGAAAGATGACAGAGTGAAGGATGAGGTTCTCGATTCAGCATTTGGAATGGGTGGGGGTTGGGAGAAGGAGCTGCGGATGTTCTCCACTTTTTCCTCAAAGAAGATCGCAAAGTCTTCGGCAGAGAAAGATGAGGGAGGGGGGGGTGGGGGGGGAGTGAGGAGGGAGGACATGGTAGCATGCAGTTTGCGAAGATTCTTGGCAGAGGCCTCGATCCTATGGTGGAAGAAAGAAGCTTTGGCATTAGTGATGGTTTTGGAGAATGTTAACAAGAGGTTGTGATATGTGTCGATGTCAGCAGTGAGGCGTGACTTTCTATACTTCCTTTCAGCTGCTCTCAGGACCTGTCTTTGTTCTCTCACTGGATCTGTCAGCCATGGACTGGGTGGGGAACGGCGGGCAGGTTTCTCAACGAGGGGACAGAGCTTGTTGAAGGAGGTTGCAAGGGCTGAAAGGAGGGTGGAGGTTGCCATCTCTGTGGAGAGAGCAGAGAAGGTGTCACTCAGAGGTAGAGCGGATAGTATGTCAGAGGAGAGGGTGGAGGGGGATAGGGAGGGCAGGTTGCGTCTGAGTGAGACTGTTTGAGTTGGGGTGAAGACCTTTCGGTTAAGCATGAGAGTTAGTGAGAAGGATATGAAGGAATGGTCAGATACATGTAGGGGAGTTACCGTGGTGTTAATGATGCTGGAGTTACGGGAAAATATGAGATCCAAGGAGTTGCCTGCTTTGTGGGTGGGAGGCATGGCAGTGGGAGTCAGGTCAAACGATTGTAGGAGGGAGACTACTATGACTGACTGAGATGAGTCAGGCAGGTTGAAGTCGCCCAATAGAAGGAGAGGGGTACCATCTTCCGGTAAGGAGCTAAGAAGCATGTCCAGCTCATCTGTGAAGTGATCGAGTGTACCTTCAAGTTTCAAGTTTCTTTAATAGTTGTCATACAGAAGTACAGAATACTTTTGTACAAAATGCTTCTTACTGTTGCGCTCCAGAGACTGTGCATGACAAGATAAGTATGAAATAAAAACATAGTAAAAATTAGAAGTAAAAAAAAAGAGGTCACAGTGTTCAGTTTAGACATATGTACAATGTTCGTAGACGTAGTTACCATACAATATACAATACTGTGCAGTGTACTAATATACAATACTATGTAGTGCAAGGCATAATGGACGAGGTGCAGTTTAGGTACAATTCACAGTAGGTGTACGAGTTGTAGTGCAAATCCTTTATCAATAAATATAAAGTGTAAGTGTGTTTGTGTGATCTAAAGTGTGGAGAGTGGGTGCTGCAGTGTGTTGTTTGTTTGAGTGAGTGTGTGCTTGTGGGTGTGTGTGCTGTGTGCATTTGATGGTTGTTGCATAGTGATTATTGTTCGTTTAGCGATACCTGGAGGGCGGTAGAGTGTAACAATGGTGAGATTGAAAGGATTAGAGACAGTACCCCCTCGATGAAAGAGAAGTGGAAGATGGTGTGCCCGTACTGCGAAAAGGAACACTGGTTGTCACAATGTGACACGTTCAAGAAGATGACCGCCGACGAGGTGAGTCAATGGATAAAGTCCAACCGACGCTGTTACCGATGTGCGCGCAGTCACATGGCAGCCGATTGCCGCTTAAAGAAGAGGTGTAGTCGGTGTGACGGAGCCCACCTAGATGTCCTACACGACAGTAACAGAAGAAAGCCTGCACCCTCAAGCAGCACAAAGGCAAGTGTTATGTACATTGACCCCGCCAGCAGCGGGGGCGCCCGGGTGCTCTTAAAGGTGGTCCGCGTAACACTGAGTTACCAAGATAAGGTCATGGACACTTACGCCGTCCTTGACGACGGGTCAGAGAAGACCCTTCTCCTCGCGTCCGCTGCGGCCCAGCTGGGGCTGCGGGGGAGCGAAAACCAGATGACGATTCGGACAATAAGAAGAGATCTAAAGACGATAAAGGGCGAGAATGTCTCCTTCACTATCGCAGCAAGCGGGCAGCCAGAGAGACGTATAGGATTACTAACGCTTTCACCAGCCAAGAAATAGGCCTGTTGCAGTACACCTACCCCATCGCCAAGCTGATGGATAAATATGCGCACCTGCGTCAACTACCTATACCGCTCATAGACGGTGCCACCCCGACCCTGCTGATAGGCTCCGACCATGCAGACCTCATCGTCCCGATTGACCGGGTCCACACAGGGCCCAGAGGCTGTCCTGCAGCAGTCGAGACCCGCCTAGGATGGACATTACAAGGCCCCCTCGCTAAGTCTCTTAACCGAACAGCAGCCACTAGCTGCCTCCACTCCAGAGTGACAGAAGAAGACACCACCCTCCTACAGCATGTCGAGAGGCTATGGACACTAGAGACAATGCCCTTTAAGAACGAAAAGAAAGACATTCGTTCCAAGGAAGACATTTACGCTATAGCCCTCCTCGAGCAGGGGACAAAGAGAGTCAAAGTCAACGGAGTGATGAGATACGCAACTCCACTCCTGAGGCGAGAGGGTATGCCTACCTTCCACGCCCCAAAAGAAGCGACGGAGCGGTATCTATTGAACACAGAGCGGCGCCTAGCCAGAGACCCCGCTCAAGAGACTGTGTACCGCGCTCAGATTAACAAGCTAATCACAGCGGGACACATAAAGAAAATTGACATTAAAGAGGCCGATCAGACGACCGAATCATGGTACGTGCCGCACCACAAAGTCCACCACAACGGCAAGGATCGTATTGTGTTCAACTGCAGCTACCAGATCGGATCACAAAATCTGAACAAAGAGCTCTTGCCCGGCCCAACACTCGGCCCCTCTCTACTAGGCGTGTTACTACGTTTCCGCCAGGACAAGGTGGCCATCAGCGGCGACATCAAAGGGATGTTCCTGCAGGTGAGACTAGTGGAGGAGGACAAGCCCCTGCTGCGGTTCCTATGGAGAGAGAGGATCGGGGATGAGCAACCAGCCATCTATCAATGGGAAGTCCTCCCTTTCGGAACCACATGCAGCCCATGCTGTGCTACGTTTGCACTGCAAAAACACGTCGCAGAGGACCCAGCAGCTGATGAAGAGGTCCGACAAAGTGTAGGAAATAGTTTCTACGTGGACAACTGTCTGCAAAGCGTCTCGACGCCAGAAGAAGCCGAGGCCCTTCTACTCAAGCTCCGCGCCTCCCTGATCAAAGGCGGCTTTGATCTCAGGCAGTGGGCCAGCAGCGACCCGCAAGTATTGCGCAGCCTCTCCCCCGAGGACAAGGCAGCAAGCAGCGAGACCTGGATGGCGACCATCCCAGGAGAAGCCCAAGAAATGACATTAGGACTAGTCTGGCGCTTCAAAACAGACTCGCTCCATTATAAACACACACCCCTGACCAAGGAGCAGGGAAGGTCGACTGCACTACCGACCACCAGACGGAGTGTATACAGAACACTCGCCAGACAATATGACCCGTTGGGATGTATTCTACCTTACACCACCAGGGCAAAGATGATTGTAAGAGCGTTATGGGACAAGGACCAGGGCTGGGACGACCCCATACCCGAACACCTTGCATCCACATGGAGAGAGTGGGAGACGGAACTCAGCTCACTCCCAGGTGTCAACATACGCCGCAGCTACTTCCCACCCACAGTGAGGCCGGAGACATGCCAGATGGACCTGCACGTCTTCAGCGACGCCTCCGAAGTAGCCTACGGTTCGGTGGCCTACTTGCGTGCCCGAGAGGAGGGAGGAGAAATACATACTGCTTTCATCCTGGCTCGCTCAAGAATAGCCCCACGAAAGCAACAATCTATCCCGCGTCTAGAGCTCTGCGCAGCCCTAGCAGTAGCGCAACTCGCCACGCTAATCCAACGTGAACTCACCATTCCGGTGCAAAGAACAATCTTGTGGTCAGACTCCACGACAGTACTCACATGGATCCGGTCTGATTCGTGCAGATACAAGGTCTTCGTGGGAGTCAGAGTCACAGAGATTCAAGATTTAACAGAAGTAGCAAGCTGGAGGTATGTGGACACAAAACACAACCCAGCTGACGTCATCACCCGGGGAATGTCCCTGGATGACCTCACCCGTCACAACCTATACAGTGACGGGCCAGAGTTCCTCAAGCTCCCGGAAGAAGAGTGGCCTACACCCACCCCACGGGAAGCAAGTAAAGAGGAGGCCGAAAACAAGAAATCTATGTTCTGTGGATTGAACACACTCGTCTCCACAGACCCCGACATAGACGATTGCCTCACCCTAGAGAGTGCGCAGCTAAAGACATTCCTGTGGCACCACCCAGAGGTTCAGCTCACCACTGACATTACAGCAGCTGACTACGAAGAAGCAGAACTTCTTCTACTACAACGAGCCCAGAGAGACTCGTTCCCCGATGAGCTAGACTGTCTACAGGGAGCAAAGCCCGTCCCATCAGACAGCAGACTGCTCCACCTAGCCCCCGAGAGCGACGCCCATGGTCTCATCAGAGTGGGTGGTCGTCTGCGGAGAGCTCCAGACTTACCGGATGACGTCAAGTACCCGATAGTCTTAAACAGCCGACACAAGGTCACAGAGTTGATCATAAAGAAATACGACGAGGATGTGCATCACGCCGGGGCAGAGAGAGTCTTCGCGGAGATCAGACGTCGTTATTGGATACTGCAAGGGAGAGAAGCAGTGCGGCGCTTCCAGCGAACCTGTCTAGACTGTCGTAAGTGGCGAGCGCAGCCCAGTATACCCCGGATGGCTGACCTACCTCCCTGTCGCCTCCGACTCGGCGACAAGCCTTTTCACTCCACCGGTATGGACTGTTTCGGCCCGCTATATATAAAGAAAGGAAGAGGAACCGAGAAGCGGTGGGGTATTGTATTCAAATGCATGACCACCCGAGCGATGCATATAGAACTCCTTCCAACCATGAGCACAGACTCATTCCTTATGGCCTTCCGAAGATTCACATCGCGGAAAGGCAAACCGTCTATATTATTGTCTGATCACGGGACAAACTTCAAAGGCGGAGAAAGAGAGCTGAGAGAGAGCTTCCAAGCTATGGGCCCAGAACTTAAGACCCACCTCGCTCCATCCCAGATTGACTTCCAGTTTAATCCCCCGAACGCACCTCACTTCGGTGGAACTTGGGAACGAGAAGTACGTTCAATAAAGACAGCCCTGTACGCCGTGCTTGGGGCCCAGACCGTGGCGGAAGAAGTCCTAATGACAGTCCTCACGGAGATCGAGGGAGTATTGAACTCAAAGCCCCTCGGTTACGTCTCAAGTGATGTAGCAGATGTCGACCCAGTCACCCCCAACACACTCTTGATGGGGCGGCTGGACCCCGCGCTACCCCAGACAATGTACAGGCCTGAAGAAGCGAACGGCCGAAGAATGTGGAGGTACAGTCAAGTATTGGCTGACAAGTTTTGGAACAGCTTCCTACTTCACTACCTACCGTCTCTACAGACCCGCCAGAAATGGGTGAAAGAGAGAGACAATTTGACAGAAGGAACAGTCGTCATGATTATCGACCAGTCACTACCCCGAGCTATGTGGCCGGCTGGCCGCGTAAGCAAAGTGATCACCGGTGCCGACGGAAAGGTCCGAGCAGCCGAAGTGCTCGTCCAAGGGCGGATCTACACCCGACCCGTGGCGAGGCTAATAGAGTTGCCAAGGCTCCCCGATACTATCGATGACGACCATGACCCCATGACTTTGTGAACTGCCCGACCCCTCACAACAGACATTGAGTAGTGGACAGTGCGGTTAATCTGTCTCTGCTTAGCTAATTAGGTGGGACTAATTAGGGTGCGGCTGTTACAAAGGATCAGATTAAACCGAATATATATATTTATTGATTGATATATATTGCATAGTATTTGTATATCGTTTGATATCCCTTGTATATTCCTTGTACATATACACGGAATGTCCCTTTAGCCTAGTCCAGACCATAATATTTCATTCTCCTATTGGACAGCGGTCCACAGGCGCCAGGGGCCATGCCTCCGGAGCCAGGTTCAAAGTCACCGTTAAGACATGTCTGTACATGCCCGGCCTTGCCCAGGAATACGGCGACAGAAATGAGGTTGGCACTAGTTTGTTCACCGTGCATATAAATATAGCGCAGGTGAATACAGAAGCACTTAGTAACTAAAAGTTGAAGCCTCACCCACGATACAACGTGCGGTGAAGTATGGCCTGTTTGGCCCCAAATAGAGCATTGAGACCGCGTGCAAATTAATAACTGAATTGTCAGAGTTTGGCGCTATACCGTCGAGTGCGACATATTTCTATTAAGTCAGTAATAGTCTATTTGTGTATAGTGTATCGTGCGGCTAAAGTTCTACAGTGACCAGCATCACCAACGCTTCCTCGTACCAGCTAGAGTGCTTATCCAGGCTGGGCTGCTTTCATGGCGCTTTCACCCGAGGAGACCTAGACGAGAACCGTGTGGACATGTACACTGGATTAATCTACCCGACGACTGCATAGCCCTTTGCGGCTGGATTATATTTGCTTTGGTCCTGTGATTTATGGAGCGGAGAATCTACCCGACGCCTACACGTGTAGGATTTACCCTGTGGGGAGCCACGTCGAGCCTGCGCCTCAGAGAGCCTGAGGCCGGCTAGCTTTCTTCACTGTGGAGCTACAGTCTACGGAGAACAGCTGTATTCGTCTGTGGATCAAGAGGCTATTGCACCGTCTCCTGTATTTGGAGTCTCCTTAGTCATCGTTGACCAGACGTTTTACTACCGACAGATCCCCTACCCCTGCTGGCCTACAACCGGGGGGACCCTTCCAGTATCTCCCGCTATATATTACTAGTGTACCATAGATATAATTCCCTAAGATTCAGGTTGTATACTTACCTCCTGCGTAACCAGAGAATGGACATTCAGTATTGATTTGCCTACGCATACTCATTTGCCTTATAAGCGCAATCCAAAGTGACCAGAAGTATTATGTACCTTTTGCTGCAATAAATACTTAATAATTACTTTGTGTGGAACCGATTTCATTGTGGGAAGTGTTCATCATATTTAGATATCATGTACTGTATGGCCAGTAATTAAAGTACATAAAGCGGTAGTGGTTTAATGATACCATACTTATCAATACAGTCAGGGAATTGTACCCCTCAGTTACAGATGGGGTTAGGAAAAGGATTCACTGATATGATTAAAGTATTATACAAAGACCCATCGGCCATGATTACAACAGGTACAATCATCTCCAAAATCTTTCCGGTATCACGCTCAGCCAGACAAGGTTGCCCTCTTAGTCCCGGACTATTCGATCTATCATTAGAGCCTTTAGCACAATATATAAGACAATCCCAATCCATAGAACCAATCATAATCAAGGGCACACAACACAAAATTAGTTTATATGCGGACGACGTAATACTGTTCATGCAAAACCCCAACACAGCATTGCCTCATCTTCTCAAGCTGATTGAGGACTTTGGAGATCTATCGGGATTTAGGATAAATTGGCTGAAGTCGGCCTTCCTCCCACTTAACGCCCCTGCAAAAAGAAATATAACCCTCCCAAAAGAGATACAGATGGTAAAACAATTTAGATGTTTGGGAGTTGAGATATTTCCCACAATTACATAAAAATCCAAAACAAAATCAAATACGACCTTGTCAGGTGGTCGAAACTTAAAAACTCAGTACAGGCACGTATATCAATAATCAAGATGGACGTCCTACCTAGAATCAACTTCTTCAGCTCAATGCTACCGTTACCCCCTCCAAAGGGTTACTGGAAAGAATTACACTCCTCCACATACAAATTTATTTGGAATAACAAACCACCACGTATAAAAAGATCCACCGCACAGAGAAACAAAGCAGACGGAGGTATGGCATTTCCAGATTTCTACCACTACTTTAAGGCGTACACTTTAAGACCACTAAGAACATGGTTTGATCCCCAAGCATTAGTATCCTGGAGAAATTTAGAAGAAAATATAGTAGCTCCACATAAGTTGAAGGGCATAGTATACACCAAATTACCAATTAAGCAATGCGAACGGAAATTTGGCCCCATAATCACTCATGCGATCCGGATATGGCGCGAAACACAAAAAAAATATTCTACCCTACATAAATGGCCTTATTCAATAACAATGCACTCTGGATAGGAAAACAACCTATAAGATTCCCTAGATGGGAAAAGCAAGGCATACACTCATTAGGAGACGTCTTCAATAAACAGGGTTTTTGTAGTTTCAATGAAATACGCAAAAAATGTAATCTCACCAAGTCCACATATTACTTTTACGCACAATTATTGGCATGTTTGAAGGCTCATGGTGTTCCATTAAATATACCAATTGTACACCACAGATACCACAAATTCTTCTATGAAAGAGAGACATCAAGAGGTTTTGTTTCAGATTTTTATCATCAATTACTAACGTCCTCATATGAAACCCTCCACCTAGACTCCGTCTGGAGGAGGGATATACCAGACCTGGAAAGTGATTTTGATTGGCAAGAAGCCTGGGCAAATATTCGATTCACATCAAGGAACCCGGACCATCAACAAATCAATCTTAACTATATTCACAGGACATACTTGACTCCTATAAGACTGAAAAAAATGGGTCTTATACAAGACTCCAAATGCTCCTTATGTACAAATGGGGACGAGGGGACATTTATGCACATGTACTGGGACTGCCCACCAGTTAAGATATTCTGGAAAGAGGTGACCCAGCAACTATCAAATCTCTTAACTTGGAATATACCTGTACACCCCTCTGTACTACTGCTGAATGATGTTTTTGAATGTGCAGTACATCCACAGCTAAAGAGATTGGTTTTATCGGGTATCACAGTGGCTAAAAAGCTGATAGCATCACGATGGTTCCAACCGGAAAAAATGTGCCGAAAGGTCTGGATTATTACATATCTCGATGTGATCTATCAAGAAATATCTACAGCAAGAATTTTGGGTCTCAATGAATCCAAAATGACATTGTGGTTAGAAGTGGTGGAGAAAATAAAAGCTAGCATATAATGGTAATGTCTGGTTAGGAGCGAGGGAAAATGGATGGATTATCCAATGGGGGGTCCGGAAGGGGGGGGGGGGTACGAGCTGGAGCATATGTGTGTAGGTTTTTAGATAACAGGTATTAGGGGTATATCCTATATAAGACAATTAACTAAAATGTGATTTCATTGGATGTGCACTGTCAACTAATGCTTGTATATCTTATCGTGTGTTGTCATGTTTGTTTATGTGTTTGTTTAAAAAATAATAAAAAAATAAAATACAAAAAGAATCACAACACAACGACCAAAGGCACTGACAAACTAAACAACAACTAGACGCTACGGCAATGACACACAACAACACAACAAGGGGGTGACATCACACATAGACAGGAGTGGCCCAAAATAATAAACAATTAGACACAAATTCTATTATTTGGAACCAGAGCAAAATGGCCGCCTGTACCAACAGGCTAGTCTGGCCACTAGAGGGTAGGAGACCAATGTTAGGCAGAGAGCCAATGTTGGATGGAGGGCATTGCCCACTGTTAGGTGGAGGGCACTGCCCAATGTTACCATCCTGCCCAGTCCAGCCAGGACCGGGCCTAGGATCGTGACAGTCAGTCAATATTTCTATTGTATTTTTTTTCTTTTATACATACATACATACATACATACATACATACATACATACATACATACATACATACAT
The DNA here is from genome assembly GCF_963971535.1 of Notolepis coatsorum. Classification (NCBI taxonomy): domain Eukaryota; kingdom Metazoa; phylum Chordata; class Actinopteri; order Aulopiformes; family Paralepididae; genus Notolepis; species Notolepis coatsorum. Next base: position 411,184 of record NC_140181.1, on the reverse strand, counting down.
ACATACATACATACATACATACAGCCCCACCCCCACCTAATAGACAGTCCCCTCCCACCGTATGTAATGTATATATTCTCTCCCCACCGTATGTATATTTCTCTCCCACCCACCCACCCCCTCCTAATGTACAGTCCCCTCCCCATCATATGTATATACTCTCTGTCAGGATCTATGGGTAACAGTACTGTATATTTGCATATCATATCATATCATGTCACAAATGTAACAGTACTATATACCTGTATGTCATGTATGTCCCTATGCCATAAATGTCATGATGTCATATATGTTGTGCATGTCATACATGTCACTATGAATTGAAAATGGGGGACCCTGATGTAAACAAGACAAACGTCTTTCTCTGGTCTGCATCCCCTTAACAATTGTGTGTATTGAGCCGTACTGTATTATTTGTACCCATTCTGCAATCTGTTAAATACAATTTTCATTAATTCATTCATTCACAGGCAGACAGTAACACAGGACAAAAACACATTTCAACCCCCTCCCTTCCCTAATTATAATTAAAATTGACATTCACGTAAAAGTAAGCTTACTATTCTAATATTATATTCTTGTCTCCAAAGTGTGTGCATGTTTTTTTTCTTCCTGAGGATGGCGCCATCCCCCCATCTAAACATGATGTGTTTCTTTTCTCTTCTTGATTGATTGATTGAAAACTGTATTAACAGATTGTAGAATGGGTACAGTACAGTACAGTACAGCTCAATAATTGTTAAGGGGATGCAGACCAGAGAAAGACTTTCGTCTTGTTTACATCAGGGTCCCCCATTTTCAATTCATCATAACATATATGACATACATGACATACAGATAGACAGTACTGCTACATCTATACATTTATGACATACCAGATTTGCAAATACAGTACTGTTTGTGATACGAAAAGAGTCCAGAAAAGAGAGTATATACATTTGACGTAGAAACTGTACATTGGAGGAGGTTGGGTAGGTGGGGTGGGGTTGGGGGGGTGGGGGGGACTGTACATTGGAGGTGGTTCGGTGGGTGGGTGGGTGGGGGACACTGTACAACTGTACAAGCAAAACTGTACATTGGAATATTGACAACCATACTTCGTAATTTACTGTACATTGGAGGGGGTTGTGTTAGGACATTTACAGGGGCCAGTTTCGAATTGCAGTCTCCCGTAGGTGTTCTTTGAGAGTGTTTTTGAAAGTGGGTAGTGATTCACATTCCTTTACAGCTTTGGGTAGGGCGTTCCACATTGTTGTGGCATAATTGCGAAACGTGTTTAGTCCCTTGTTTGAGCCAAATCTGGGTTTAACATGATTTGTGGAGCTCCCTCTGGTGTTGTGATCGTGGTATTCACTGACCTTTGGGAAGTATTTTGACATTTTGACATGCCTTGGTCGTGTAGTGTATCTTGTAGACCAGGCCCATTGCAAGTTGCTGTACTCTGTCATCTACTCTAAGCCATCCTAGGTTGTCAAAGTGGGCAGGGGTGATCAAAGTCCTATTAGCTTGGCCCTCAGAGCCCACCACTTCTAAATATTCTATATATTTTGTTATATTATACTATATATTATATTATATTTAAGTGACATATAAAAACGCCACTGTGCGTGCGTGCACGTGTATGTGTGTGTGGGGGGGCCTCCACAAGAATCTGGCCCAGGGGCCTCTGAAGTCTTAATCTGGGCTTGGTGAGCAGTAGAACTAGTCCGGCTCCATGAGCAGAACAAGAGAGAGGCAGCAAGGTAAGGTCCATCAGTTGTTCACTTTAGGATCTAACATCCCAACAGGCCTCTCTGTTTACGCTTTCATTCAGTAATACACATATAAAATACAATAGACAGAGTAGAAAAGTGCAGTTTGATTCAGTTTAAAAATAGGCAATTCTAAAAAATAATATAATACAATAGACAGAGTAAAAATGTGTGATAAAATAGTTCAATAAAAATATACAATAACATTCACAACAGAGCATCACTCATAACACTTAATAGAACAACAGAGCAGTGCATCGCTCTTAACACTTTGAGTTTCTTTACAAAGTTCAGTTCTAAATGACCTTATAGAACAACAGTGCAGTGCGTTGCTCTCAACTTAACAACAGAGCAGTGCATCACTCTCAACTTTGATCCATAGTTGTTGTCATATATCTCAGACATGTGGCCTCCTAGTTTAACATGGAACTTCCTCCCTCTGATGTATGTTTTAAACCAGCTTAGCACATAGTCTGAGAAACCGACGAGGTTTTCAAAACGATTGATATTGATTAGAATATCATGATCAATTGTATCGAATGCTGCACTGAGATCTAGCAGGATAAGGATGGAGACCTTATTCTCGTCAGAGTTTAGTCTGAGGTCACTGATTATTTTGGTGAGGGCAGTTTCAGTGCTATGATATTTTCTGAACCCCGTGTTTTGTTCAAGAAAGGAATTCATTTTAACTGAAACTATCTTTTCAAGTACTTTACTAATCAATGGTATGTTGGATATCGGTCTATAGTTTGCCAGTATATTATATTAGGTTAGTTAGGTTTTTTTAATAATGGCTTTACAACTGCTGTTTTAAAGGCATCTGGGTGAAAGCTATAGTGTAGCCCAAAGTGTATACCGAGTAGGGCTGCAACTAACGATTATTTTGGTAGTTGACTAATCTGTTGATTATTTTTTCGATTAGTCGACTAATCTAACGATTATTTCTGTCACACCCTCCATCTCTGCTTCCTGTGGGCGCGGCTAATTTTCAGGGCTCCAGTGCATGTTTTACCTCACATGCTCAAGTCTGCACACCTGTGAATGTCACCCTCCCTCTGCCTTAACATGATCCCATAGCAAATGACTCATGAAAGGACTCATGAAACATTTGAATTTGGATCTTAATTAAGCTACTTGCTTAATCAAATGTTTTTTTTTTTTTTTTTTTTGATATTTTTCCCCCTCCATTTTTCCTCCGATTTTCTCCCATCCCAATGTTAGTCGTATGCCAATTCCCAATCCCTTCCTGGTCGCTGCGCACTTACCCCCCACAGTCAGATCATCTGGGAGAGTGGAGGCTACCACGTGCTTCCTCCGACACACGTCCAGCCAATCACTGCTTCTTTTCACCTGGCAGCGCGGATTCTCACTGAGAGGGCGTAGTGTGTGGGAGGATCACACTATCCCTCTCAGGTCCTATCCGCGCTTAGCAGGCGCCCCAACCGAACTGTAGGAGTCGCTGTTTACAACGACCCGGACCCACCCCGCCAGCTTCTCCCACCCTCTAATACAGCCAATTGTATTAGTGTGAACGGCCAGCCAAGCTGGTGACAACCCCAGAGCAGGCGAATCCAGCTCACAGCTCCGGGGTTGGTGACGAACGCAATCTCCGCTCGGCCACCTAACCGCCCACTAATCAAATGTATTTTAATAACAAATACAACAATCATTCATAATAAACAAATTAAATAATACAAATTAAAGTGCAAGTTTAAATGTAAAGATAATGTTTTAAAAGTAGCAGCCTCTACCCCAGCACTGTGGTTCTGATGGGGCTGTTAACCTGCTCCAGGAGGGTGACGTGGATCCACTCACTAGGCTCCACCATCTCCAACAGCTGTAAGGGGAGAGGAGAGGAGGATCAGATCAGACAGACTTCTAGGTCTTTTGTTTGCTGTGTGTGTGTGTGGTGTGTCTTACTCTGATCTCCTGCAGAGGAACACACCATTTACAAATGACAGCGTCCATAAAGGAACCTGTGATTGCATTGCTATAGCAAACTTATAAATCATCAGATATAAGATAGCTAGCACTAACGCAGTCTTAGCCCAAAAAGTTCAACTTTTTTCAACTGAGAAAAAAAAGCAGCATAGTCTAGACCAGGGGTGGGCAATTATTTTTCCCGGGGGGCCGAATGAGCAACTGAAAATATGTTGGGGGGCCGGGCCAAAATTCCAAACTCAATTATGCATAATATACATTTTATTTCTATATAAAAAGCAGTAAATGGCATTGTTTTGACCCCTGGTAAGAGTGTATGTTATTATTTGGCAATTAAAAGATGAGGTTAGCTTTAAAAAATATCATTTATTCAAATAGAATTTATTTCCAAAATGATAAACAAAATGTGAAACATTAATAACAAAGGGCATTTTGAGTTTCATATACTATTGAAACAAGGATTTTCTTAGCTTTCTAAAGACATCACATCATCTTATAGCAAAAATAAGCAAGACATGTCACTGAACTGTGTAAAGAAAAGTGTCCCAGTTTTGTAGCCTTTTTTACTTTACATGCCTATATTAAACATTTAATGTTTTCAGAACTGTGCAAAAAAAAGAAAAAAAATATCAAGTGTCCCATTTCATTTCAATCCAGTCTCTGTTGAGCTTTAACAAGTCCATCAAAGTCAGGTTGCATGTCTGAGGTGGAGATGCGAAGCACAGCTGCCAGATGTTCATCAGTGAGAGAGGATCTGTACCTGGACTTGGTAAACGTCATGACTGAGAATGTCTGTTCACATATGTAGGTGGATCCAAAGAGAACCAACATCTTCTGAGCATGTCTCCTAAGCGTATACTGTGCGTGTGAATGTTGACATGAAAAAAAAAAAGTAAAAAAAAAAAAAAAAAAAAAAAAAAAAATGATCATGTAATCTTTCGCGGGCCGGTCAGAATCATCCCGCGGGCCGTACAATGCCCAGGTCTGGTCTAGACCATGGCACTATATAGACAGTGGATGTTAGCACTAGCTATCTTAATTTAGGCATAAACAAATATATTGTTTGTTTCCTGTTGGTTGTCAGTTAAGGCCATGGGTAGGTAGGGAATTTATTTTATTTTATTCTTTCCCACGGCGACTATGGATAGGGAATTTCTTTATTTAATTAAAATGTTCACAACAACATGGATGCATGTACTCTGCCAGCATGTTTAATATCCATAATACTAAAGGTTTGACTAAGATTTTTAGGAAACTTTATTGTAAAAAAGAAAAGAAAATTGTAACTATTTATTTTTTAGCTTTTTTTAGTTTTTTTTAACTCATAAAATAAATTGGGTCGCACCTAAATCGGCAGGGTCGGTCGGCAACAGGAAACACACCATTCTTTTTTTTAGGCCTTACCTAATTAATACTCCAGTCTGCAAAAATACGACACTCGGTGCTAATTCACGGAGCTGTAAACACCGGTAGCCTAGCCAAGCTCTAGTAGCCTGTAAGATTGGCGCCGTTTAATGTTAGCTAACATTACATAGTAGTTGGTGGACACGCAGCCTCAACAACATATTAACTGAAATAGCGTTCGCTTAGCAAGCATTATCCATGAGACATTCTGTTTTCCAACATGTAAGCTAAAACGTACACATGATCCGAGTAGCTGTCATCATGGTTCTTCCAGGTTGCTTGCTCGTGCATCACTGCTTTCTTCTTCTTTGTCGTTAGTACACATAATGCAGTCATGGACACTGTACAAGCAAAACTGTACATTGGAATATTGACAAAACCATACTTGGTCATTTACTGTACATTGGAGGGGGTTGGGTTAGGACATTTACAGGGGCCAGTTTCAAATTGCAGTCTCCCGTAGGTGTTCTTTGAGAGTGGTTTTGAAAGTGGTTAGTGATTCACATTCCTTTACAGATTTGGGTAGGGCGTTCCACATTGATGTGGAAAGGTTTTGCCTGACTTCTATCAGCATGTGACTTGTAACACCAGAGGCGGTAACATTTTAGACCACTGTTACACGCAATTCAAGGGTGGATACAAGGCTCATTCTGCTAGTGGCTTTGGGAAGTCTGATCATGCGGCCATCTTTCTTTCTCCAAAGTACAAACAAAAAATCAAGAGCACTCCGGTAGTCTCGCGAGAGGTGCAGAAATGGGATGTGGAGTCAGAGGAGACGCTACAGGCTGTGCTTGAGTGCACAGACTGGGGTGTGTTCCGCGACACAGATAACATTAATGTCTACACGGAGACAGTGCTGGACTTTGTTCGTACTTTGGTGGAAGAAACAATCCCCACTACCACAATTAAAGTTTACCCAAATCAAAAACCCTGGGTAGACAAATCCGTCCGTGAAGCTCTGAAAGCGCGCACCAAAGCATACAACGATGGCCTGGTGGCAGGCAACATGAATGACCACAAGGTGGCGCGATACAACGTAAGGAGGACAGTAATAGAGGCAAAACGGCGCTACAGGGATAAAATTGAACTCCAGTTTGAACAGGCCAACTCCAGAGCTATGTGGCAGGGGCTCAAAACGATGACAGACTACAAAGGCACCTCCCTCAAACTGAACAGTGACATCTCCTTAGCAAATTACCTCAATACCTTCTATGCGAGGTTTGATGCTGGTAATAACAACACCAGCCCACAAGCCACGGCAATGGGGGGGGGGGGGGGGGTCTGCTGCTGATGGCGACTCAGTGTTCAGGGTAACAGAGCATGAGGTGAGGCGGACCTTTAAAAAAGTGAATATCAGGAAGGCAGCAGGACCGGACGGCATCCCCGGCTGCGTCCTAAAAGTCTGTGCCGACCAACTGGCCCCGGTATTCACTGACATATTTAACCTGTCCTTAGAACAGGCTGTCATCCCCACCTGCCTGAAGAAGTCTACTATTATCTCTGTACCCAAAAAATCCAAGCCTGCTTGCCTCAACGACTACCGCCCCCCAAGCTCTCACCTCCATAGCTATGAAGTGCTTTGAGAAGCTAGTAAAGGGCTAAATCTGCTCCTCCCTCCCCATCAACATGGACCCCCTGCAATTTGCATACCGCCCCAACAGGTCCACGGAGGACGCCATAGCCCATGTGCTGCACACAGCAGCATCACACCTGGACAAGAGGAAGGGGAACTATGTGAGAATGCTATTCATCGACTACAGCTCGGCATTCAATACCATAGTAGTCCCCTCCAAACTCATAGCCAAGCTCAGGGACCTGGGCTTGAACTATGACCTCTGCCAGTGGGTCTTGGACTTCCTGACGGGCAGACCCCAGGTGGTGAGAGCAGGCAACTGCACCTCCTCATCCATCACCCTCAACATAGGGGCCCCCCAGGGCTGTGTTCTGAGTCCCCTCCTCTACTTCCCTGTACACACACGACTGTGTGGCTCAGCGGAGTAGCAACACAATCATACAATTTGCTGACGACACAGTGGTGGTGGGCCTGATCTCTGCAAACGATGAGAGGGCCTACCTGGAAGAGGTCAAGGTCCTGGCGGGATGGTGCCAGGAAAACAGCCTCTCCCTGAACGTCAGCAAAACAAAGGAGATGATTGTGGACTTCAGGAGGTCAGGGGTCAAGGACTACAGCCCCCTCAGCATCGACGGGGCACCGGTTGAGAGAGTGAACAGCTTGAAGTACCTCGGAGCCTACATATCCGAGGACTTGACATGGACCACACAGATTGACAGTGTTGTGAAGAAGGCACGACAACGCCTCTACTTCCTCAGGCGCCTAAGGAAGTTCCAAGTCAGTCAGAAGATCCTTAAGCACTTCTACTCATGTACAATAGAGAGCATCCTGACTGGCAACATCACCTCCTGGTTTGGGAATAGCACTGCACAAGACCGAAGCAGACTACAAAGAGTGACACGTTCAGCCGAACGCACAATTGGAGGGGGGCTCCCCACCCTCCAGAACATTTACAACAAGCGGTGCAGGGGCAAGGCTAAGAGAATCATTAAGGACTCCAGTCACCCGAACAACTGCCTCTTTGAACTGCTGCGGTCAGGCAAGCGATACCGGAGTCTCAAGGCGAGCACAGAAAGACTCAGAAGAAGCTTCTATCCCCAGGCCATCAGGCTGCTCAACAAACAATGAACACTACACAACAACCATCAAACGCACATAGCACACACATCCACACTCACTTTAAACAAACACACTGTAGCACCCACTCCCCACACTTTATAGCACACACTCACTTTAAACAAACACACTGTAGCACCCACTCCCCACACTTTATATTTATTGATAAAGGATTGCACTACAACTCGTACACCTTACTGTAAATTGTACCTAAATTGTACCTCATCCCATTTCTGCTTTGCACTATATAGTATTGTATATTAGTACACTGCATAGTATTGTATATTATATGGTAACTCAGTTACGTCTATTCTGCATCGAACATTGTACATATGTCTATACTGAACACTGTGACCTCATTTTCTACTTCTAATTTACATGCTATACTATGTTATTTGATACTTATCTTGTCTAGCACAGTCTCTGGAGCGTAACAGTAAGAAGCATTTTGTATAAAAGTATTCTGTACTTCTGTATGACAACTATTAAAGAAACTTGAAACTTGAACTTGAAACATAATTGCAAAACGTGTTTAGTCCCTTGTTTGAGCCGAATCTGGGTTTAACATGATTTGTGGAGCTCCCTCTGGTGTTGTGATCGTGGTATTCACTGACCTTTGGGAAGTATTTTGACATGTACATGGGTACCTTGGTCGTGTAGTTTATCTTGTAGACCAGGCCCATTGCAAGTTGCTGTACTCTGTCGTCTAATCTAAGCCATCCTAGGTTGTCAAAGTGGGCAGGGGTGAGGTGGGTTCTAGGAGTAAGGTCAAGCAGTAGTCTGACCAGTTTGTTTTGAGATGTTTGTAATTCTGTTTTTAGCGCCTTTGAGGTGCTTTGGTAAGATAATATAAGATATTCCTTTATTAGCGATGCACCCAATGGGAAATTCTTGGCCGAAACCGATACCGAAAATAGGAAACAGTTGGCCGAAAACCGAATGCCGAAAGGCCGAAAATGATTAATAGAAATATATATATAATGTATTTTTTTTTGTTCGGCTACCTGATTATGACAAAAGACATGATTATGGCAAAACTTTACTTAAATAATATTAATAAAAGTCAAGTGCATTTTCTTTTCTCTGTAGGATAACTACAACAAAGTGCATTCAGAACAAAGCCAAGGTGCTTTAACACTGCATAAAGATCTGCATAAAGATCTGCACACACGAGAGGGAGAATAGCTTATAGCAGACTTAATGATGTTACTGTAGTGGCTACAGTAAGCATTTTATATAAAACTACTCTGTATTTTTGTATGACAACTAATAAAGAAACTTGAACTACTGTCATAATTCACTGCATTCTAGCCTACATGGAAGGACTTGTATTTACTACATCTCCCGTGACTCTTAGCGGGGGATGGCGTAGCTTTAAGAGAGACGAGTGAAGAGGACCAGAAGCCTTGTTAGCTAGCTTAACGCTAACGTTAATTAAAAAGGTTTTTAACCGCGACGGGCATATAGTAATGGCGAGGATATAAAGCATGTTAAAGACTCATTTATTGGACGCCTTGCGCGCAGAGTTTACATAGAAACAGCGCGAGTCCCGAGTCCCAAGAGGAGTTATCACAGGCTGCAGAACGCAGGACTGAAGAGCTCACGTTGCGCATGTAATGACTGAAGCCGCGTTTTGATTACATCATCACAACAACACGCGTTGGGTTACAGGTTGTTTATGTTCTTTGACATTCGGTGATATATTTTCGGTGAAAACTCTTTTGGCAGAAAGCCGAAAGGCCATTTTCAGCCAAAACATTTCGGTGGACGAATATTCGGTGCATCCCTATCCTTTATTGATCCCCTTGCGGAAATTCAGGCATCATAGCAGCATGGGGGAGGGGGGGGGGGGTACAGGTAGTAAAAACAACACAAGCAGTGTAAACAAATAGGTCAATATAATTTACTATCTAACTAACTGAAAAATATATTCACAGTATTCACAGTGTCACATAAGGTGCAGTATGCATAAGGTAGTGTTATAATTTACTATCTACTGAAATATACATTATTCACAGTATCACAGTATCCACTGAAATATACATTATTCACAGTATCCACATAAGGTGCAGTATGCCTAAGATAGTGTAAATTGTCCTCCTTGGGTTCCTATTAGTCCCAGGTCAATGTCTGGCAGCAGTCGCTGCCCCCTGTTGTGGAGCCTGGAGGCCGCTAGTCGCTGCCCACTGTTGTGGAGCCTGATGGCTGCTGGTATGAAAGACTGTCCGAGGCGGTTAGTTGAGTGTCGGGGGGGTATGAGTCTGTGGCTGAACGAGCTTCTCATCTTGACTAGCTCGTCGTAGAGGGGGTGGTAGGGGTTCTCCATGATGGCAGCCAGCTTCCTTCTCATCCCCCTCTCTGCCATCACCTCTAGTCTAGGTAGCTCGACTCCCACCACGGAGCTAGCCTTCCTCACCAGCTTGTTGAGCTTGCTGGTGTCCCTTGAGTTGATGTAGCCTCCCCAGCATGCCACAGCACAGCAGTGGACGCTGGCCACTACAGACTGGTAAAATGACTGCAGCAGTCTATTGCACACGTTGAAGGACCTGAGTCTCCTCAGGAAGAACAGCCTGCTCTGTCCCTTCCTGTAGAGGGCCTCTGTGTTATCCGACCAGTCCAGTTTATTGTTCAGGTGTACCCCAAGGAACGTATATGAGTCCACCACCTCCACCTCCACCCCTCGGATGGTGATGGGAAATCGGGGGGGGGGCCTCTTCTTGCCCCTCCGGAAGTCCACCACCAGCTCCTTGGTCTTACTGGTGTTGAGTTGGAGGTGGTTGCTGTCGCTCCACCCCACAAAGCTCTCCACCAGGGCTCTGTACTCCTCCTCATCATCGTCTGTGATGTAGCTTACGATGGAGGAGTCGTCTGAGAACTTCTGCAGGTGGCACCCGCTTGAGTTGCGGCAGAAGTCTGAAGTATAGAGGGTGAAGTGGAAGGGTGACAGCACAGTTCCTTGGGGGGCGCCGGTGTTGCTCACCAGTACGTCAGACTGACTGTCCTTTAGTCTGACGTACTGCGGTCTCTCAGTGAGGTAGTCCTTGATCCAGGCCACCAAGCCGTGCTCCAGCTGCATCGCAGAGAGCGTCTCCGCTAGCAGTGACGGCTGGATGGTGTTGAAGGCGCTAGAGAAATCAAAGAACATGATCCTCACTGAGCTGCGCGGCGTCTCCAGGTGCGTGTACGCTCTGTGGAGCATGTAGATGATGGCATCCTCCACCCCGATGTTTGCCTGGTATGCAAACTGCAGGGGGTCACGCACCAGGGGCTTGAGGTGTTGCAGGACCAGCCTCTCGAACGTCTTCATGACGTGTGACGTCAGAGCGACTGGCCTGTAGTCGTTGAGGGTGCTGGGTCGTCCCTTCTTGGGCACCGGGACAATGCAGGAGGTCTTCCAGAGCTGGGGCACCCTCTCCAGCCTCAGGGAGAGGTTGAAAAGATGTTGGAGCGGTGCTGCCAGCTGCTCCGCACATACTTTGAGCACCCTGGGATTGGTGTTGTCCGGTCCTCTGGCCTTGTTCACACTAATCCTGGAGAGCTGCCTACTGACCTGGCTGTTAGTGATGGTCAGGGTTGGGGGTGGTGGGCAGTCTGCTGCTGCTGTTGGGGGTGGGGTGCCGGTGCTGATGGGTGTGGGTGGGTGGCGGGGGGGGGGTGCTTGGTAGGTGTGAACTGGTGCTGGTGTCGATGGGTGGGGGGAGGGGTGTGGGGAGGCCACTCTGGTCGAATCGGTTGAAGAACGCGTTGAACTCGTTTGCATGCTCTTGGGGGCCCTCAACAGCTGTGCCCTGCTGTTTGAACCCAGTAATCTTCCGGACACCCGCCCACACCTCCCTGGTGTTGTTGGCCTGTAGTCTGCCCTCCAGCCTGTCCTTGTAGCTGTCCTTGGCTGCCCTTAGCTCTTTTTTGAGCTCCCTTTGGACAGCCCTGGGCTGCTCAGTGTCCCCTGCCATGAAGGCCCTCTTTTTCTTGTTTAGCAGGTGTTTAATGTCCTTGCTAATCCAGGGTTTATTGTTTGAAAAGCAGCGTACCTTCTTTGTGGGTACGATGCTCTCCTCACAGAACCTGATGTAGTCTGTGATGCAGTGGGATAGTCCATCAATGTCATCTCCATGGACCCTCTCAAACATGTCCCAGTCTGTCGACCTGAAACACTCCTGTAGCTCCTCCTTGATGTCGTCAGACCACTGTGGGACAGACATGGTGGTCGGAGGCTGTCTCTTAATGAGAGGCCTGTATGTGGATACAAGCCTCACTAGGTTGTGGTCTGACTGGCCAAGGTGGGGCAGGGAAGTCGCACTGAAAGCCTCCACGTTAGCATACAGGAGGTCCAGTGTTTTGTCTCCCCTGGTCTTGCAGGTCACATACTGGGTAAAGTTTGTCAGGGTATTGTTCAGTCTGACATGGTTGAAGTCCTCATTGATAAAAATAAATGCATCCGGGTGTTTTGTCTGGAGCGACTGTGGAGTGTATGACGTCACTCGCCTGCGCCGCCGCCGCGCTGGGTGGGATGTAAACAGTCAGAGCCAGAACATGTGTTTTTCTCTCGGTAAATAGTATGGCCGCAGACTCAGTGCCAATAGTTCAATGTCGGGGGAACAGCTGCGTTCCTTAATGGTGATGTGCCCAGGGTGGCACCATTTGGAGTTAACAAAGCCCTCCGCCTCTCCGCTTGCCACTCTGTTTACCCCGGTCGGCGCGCACCGCCGTGAAGCCCTCTTGTTCAATTACACTGTCCGGGATGTTATCGTTCAGCCAGGATTCTGTAAAGCACAGTAGGCTTGCCTCCTTGTATTCACGCTGGCTGTTCATCAGGGCTGAGAGCTCGTCCGTCTTGCTGGCCAGCGTTCGCACGTTCCCCATAACGACAGAGGGCAGGTAAGGCTTGAATCTCCTGCTATCCTTCCTCCTGCCTCTCACGATCGTGCCAGCTCTATTTCCCCGTCTTCGTATCCTTATGTCTGCTGGTAGATTCCTCTGTGGCACTGCAACTCTGTCTCTAAAGCAGAGGAGAGTCTCCCGAGAGGCTTAACTTGGTGTAAAGCAACGCACAGTCACTTAGACACCTATAAATCTAAGTAGAATCACAAAAAAGAAATAAGTAAAAAGTAGTAAAAACAGGATAAGAAGTAGAGGGGAGGGGGAGCTGCTATGAAAGGCTGCCACTCACCTCGGCGCCTACTACTAGATAAGTAGATAAGTAGGTAGATAAGATTTAGTCTTCTCCTTCCTCTGCTCCAGCATGTTTGTATGTCTCAGTCTTTGTCGCCATTGCTTTCTCTCCTCTCATTCTTTAATTTGATCAAACTCTTGTTCACATTCAGCCTAACTATTTGGAGCACTTTATTCTGGTATCTCTTTTATAAATGGAACAGCTTTGTCCTGGTTCCCCTGCTGGATTGAATAGCAACCAGGAGAACTAAGCTGATAGAAGGGATCCCAACTGTGATGTATTAAGCCTTAGCTAAAGGAGTCAGTGGTCTTGTTTAACTTAAATAAATGTAATGGAGGAAAAGGAAGTATGTGTGATTTTAAATAAAGTTCAGTATATAAATATAATAATTTGTAAAATAATACTGTAAATACTGGAGTACTTCCTTAGTTGCTGTCTCCCTCTGCCCCAGATCTACCTCCAACTTCCTATCAATCATGAAAGAAGAGGCTCAGGACTCAATTACATCCTGTTTTAGATTTTGTATAAAGATTAATAAAAAAAAAACAGTGTGACAAATCTGTAATTACAGAATAAATCAGAAAGTGGGCAAATACTTTTCCATGCTACTGTAAGTACTTAGTTGCTGTCTCCCTCTGCTCCAGATCCAGCCAGCGACCTACTGATGATTAAGAAAGAAGAGGCTCAGGACACGCTAGACCCAACCACGGATATTTCCACTGGACTGAAGGAGGAGCCCACAGACCACCAGGAGACCAGTATGTTACTTTTCTTTTTCTTGTCTTCTTTCTTCTTTCTTTCTTACTTTCTCTTTCTTAGACATCTTTTTAAGTCTCTAGATGTGAGGTTAAGAATTTACCTATGCGAATTCTTAAAAATGAATATGATCATCGTGGCGTAGTGGGCAAGGCGCTCGCCACGAAATCTGGAGACGCTGGGCTTGCCTGTTCGTGCCCAGCGCTCCACATTTGCTTTCAGTTTAGCTGGTCGTCCGTACTAATACACATTGGCCGAATAAGGGGTGGGAAACTGATAGGTGGGGATCGGGCGTTGTGGACAGCGACTCCTACAGGTCGGTTGGTGCGCCTGCGCAGTAGAATCAGGAAGTGTCGGGGGCAGCGTGAGCCTCCCACGCGTTACTCCTCGCCACTGAGAGATCGAGCTGCGAAGGTGAAAAGATGCGACTGCTGTTACCTCAAGTACCGGAGGGGACTTGTGCTATGTATGACTTAGTCCACATTGCAGCCGGCTTGTGGGAGGCAAGAAACAGCGTTCGTGACAGGGGAGGGTTGAATTGGATGATACGAAATTGGGATGGGAGAAAATATAGAAAATGGGAGAAAAAGTGGATAAAAAAAAAATGAATATGATCATTTTTATTCTGTCACCTATTGATTAAGGCTGTAGGGTAGACGTCTGCAGGGGCCTGACATGTCTGCCCCAGCCCGGCCCAAGCCTGTAGCATTCAGGCCCGGCCCTACCCTAGCCCGAAAAGTTAAGCAATTATTCTGCCCTAGCCCGACTTAAGCCTGAGGCCAATATTACGATGTGATGACGGACATCACACACACACACACACACACACACACACACACACACACACACACACACACACACACACACACACACACACACACACACACACACACACACACACACACACACACACACACACACACACACACACTACCTATGTTACACACACAAATGCTACATTATGACAAAAAATGCACAATGCAATAACGACATAGCTCTGCGGCTAACAACAGCAACAATTCCATGCCCACAGACATGACACTAAAGTGTACCGAAAACACTCTAACCAAAAGGCCAATTAATTTGAGTAAATCAGGATGGACTCACCACTTCACTGTTAGATGAACTTCGGCAACAAAAACCTCTTGCGTTGAATAACTTTAACAACTCACAAATCTTCGCCAACCGGCTAAATCCAAGAACAATCATGCAAAACCTTTGACAGTTTATTCCACTCTGCTGTACATTCGCGGGCGCTCTGAAAAAAAAGAATGGCATCCACCGTTGATGGCTTCAGCGCTGTTCTCCTCTCCTCCAGCGATCTCCCTGCGGTGCTGAAATATCGCTTGCTCGAGCTGCTGCTTGCGGGTATACTCAACACATAGCAACGCAAGTCTAGCTAGCAAAGGCAGCTAGGCCTGTCGCGATAAGCAATAAATCAATTTATCGTGCGATAATGAAAATGAATGCAATGATTTTGACGGGCGCGATTAATTGCTATTTGCGTGTTTGTTTTAATGAGGCGGGAACCAGAACCTATTGTCAGTCATTCTAGTCTCCGTGTTAATGTTTCCCTCGCGTTAGCATTAGCTAACGTTATAATAGCCAGATCTGTGGTGTCAGCTGGATGACGTTGGCTTCGTTTGCAAACGTTGGTTAACGTTCGCTATCTATATGGTGTTGGCAGGCGGGGCTGGCGTTGTCCAGTTGACATTACAGATCATGATGGCTATGATAGCGTTAACTAAAGCTACTGCATGTTATCATCAACTCGATTCGACTGAGGTAGAGCCGAGAAGGTACCACACGCTAAATCGTACCCGGACCCCGCAACCTATAGACGGTTCCAACTTCAGTGTGTGAATTACATTAATCCACCACAGTTTCACCCTGACAAAGCAAATACTCATGTGATCTGTATATGTTTATGTCTAAATAAAATCAATCAATCAATCAATCACAATTACAATTGGCCAGTTTGTGAAATTAAGGCCTGCCTCTTATACAAGCCTCTCTCTAAAGGCCTGGTGCTCTTTGCAGCTGAGGTAAATACAAGACCCGTCCTATATTTGAGGATTTACGGTATTTCAAATACGTTCTTTGAGATGAAAATTCATACAGTAATTATTTATTTTGTTAGTGTGTGCCGGCCCGTGCTTTGTTTTCAATCTGATGTGTGGCAGGAACGATTACAATAGATCAAGCATCTGGGTAAGTATACTTGCCCTGATGCCTCAGTGTATATGTGTAAAAAGGGCATGGTGCAAGATGAGGAGATATACAGTATGCCCTCTCAGTTCTATGACGTTAATGGATTGCTCAGCACCTGTTTGCACTGTACTTCACTTCGTGCACGAGCACTGAATAAAAAATTCCACCATGTACCTTTACATCCCAACATCCGTCTGACCACACCCCCTTCCGCTTACCTTCATAAGCAGGTGTGTGGTCACCTACTCGCCTCCTTCTTCACTTTCACCACAAGGAAGTGCCTTCGGAGATCCCCACTTGACGAGGTTGTTAGCTGAAGAAAGTTGAGACGTGTTTACATTGTGCTTATTTTTTTCTTCTCTCATAAATATTCGATAGAAAAATCTAAGTCATAATGTCTACTTCGGAGAGTCGCAGAGCCACTCTCCACCAGCCGGTTCCTTTGGTTCCGGAGGATTTGAGACGCAAACTTTTTGCGTCTGCTCGCTCCCGTCGCAAGGTGGTGGCTTGCAGACGCGAACGGCCTGGGTTTGGTGAATTGCTGGAGCCCAGTGAGGATGCGTCGGTCTCTACCTGCCCGATGGAAACAGAGGATTACATGGTAGAGGCAGACGGGTTCTTATTTGAAGGCCCGGTGGAGACATGTATCCCGCCTGTCCAGGTAACACTGGAGGGCGGTGAAATGTCTCCTTGGGGCGCCTTGTTTGAAGATGTCGGGGAAGACCCTCGGACTCGTCGGCAGGATGCCCTACTATCAGCCACATCAGAATGTGGCTCCTTGACCAGTCGAAGCCTGCTGCATGTGAGGGATGCGGGCTCGGTGGAGGAAAGTCTGCAGGGGGAACTGCAGGCTTTGTTTCCCGAGCTTATGGCGGTGGCGGCCGCTGCAAATGGCGTGCCGCTGCCGCAGCCACTGCCTGTTCCTGTCCCTGATGATCTAATAGGTCATCTCTGGCAACGTCGCCTGGTGAGAGGGGTGGACGTTGTCTACCCATTTTTCCCTTCAATAGGGGCCTATGTTCGTCGGGGCCAGGTGGTATCCCACATCATGGGCCTCACCCCCGCCTACGTACAAGTTACGCGGGTGGCGGGTTTGGTCGACGGTATGAGAGAGGGCGTGCCACGGCTTGATAGGGCGTGCCACGGCTTGATAGGCCGATGGCCGCACTCCTCTGTCCGGAGGTGGTGTGGGAGCCGTTATGCAAGCCGGTTCCTCAAGGGAAATCGGCGAGGCGGTTGGCTTACTGGAGCGACCAGTCATTTATCGCCGGAACACAATCTCTGGCTGCTGCGTCTAACATCGCACAGCTGGCAAGATTCATGTCCGGGGTATTGACGGGCGGCATGGAGCTGAGTGATGAACAACATGACCAGCTCACCCAGGCGGCAGGAGCTATCCTGCATCTGACTCAGCTGCAGGCCGTAGCCGCTGGGAAAATGCGCACCCTGGCGACTCTGAACCAGCGCCACCTTTGGCTGGAGCAGGCCCGTGTACCGGAGAAGAAAAGAAGTCCTCTTCTGACGGCACCCCTCTCCGATGCTGGACTGTTCGGGACGGCCCTGCAATTGATGACCTCAACGTGCAGAGAAATGGCAGAGGAGCGCTCCGTGCTCCAACCCCATTTTCCCCCTCCCGACATCGCCGGTGGAGTCAGACGGCTACCACGTTGTCGAGCTTCCTCCGCCGTGGCTGCTACTGCTTCCACCGCCACTGCTGGCCCTTCTAAGAAGGCCAGGAGGAGAGACGGCGCCGCTGCTGCAGCCGGCCCATCTGCGCCTGGAGGAGACAGTAGGGATCGCCGTGACCAGCCACCGATTGTCTACCGTCCCTCCGGGGCTTCCCGGGGTGGTAAATCCCGAGCGGCTCGAGGCGGCAGGCGCCGCTAGGCCCAGTGACTTTTTTCCCCTGTGGTCCCCTCTGTTAATCCCCTCCCTGGCCTCTCATATAATTTTGAATTTTGTTCGAAAATAAAAAGTCCCCTCTAAAGGGGGACTGTATTTTTTTTTTAACAAACTGTGTGTTTCTTCACCAAAACATATGATGAGGTTGCAAAGTGTGAATCTTCACTAGTATACATTGATAGAAGGTCTGTAGTCTACACTCGGTTATAGAAAGGTTTCTACCTCGGCCTGACACTCCACATGCAGGTAGAAGCTGGTTGTATGGTCTGTTGCTTACACAAGAAGTAATGTTGAGCTACAACACTATTGTGTTAGTTGCAGTAATGCTCGTATGAACACGTACCACAGCCCAGCTGTTTCGCTCTCTCTATCAGTGTTTTTCTATGTACAACATGGAATGGCGGGTGTAGGATTCACACACGCGACTTGGTTTTGTTGTAAACCCTGTTCACAGTTATCTGTGGGTAGCGTGCATTGTATTAGCTTGCGCTATTCATTAGCATTCTACCAAAGGTTTCATATGCTACAGTTGTTATTGTGTGTAGGGGGAAGGGTTTGTGAGGGGGTGCCGAATAAACCCCTCCTTCCCTCTTCTGATTGGTCAGGGGTTTTTTCTCATCTCCTGTTAGGCCAGTCGGGGCCAAGCCGTTAGGCGCCTTGGCAGGGAGGGGGGGGGGGGGGGGGGGAAGGGTTGCCCTGACTCTGCTCCTATTAAAAACAGGCGTTGAGTGTTGGGTTTCCCCCCGTCATGGCATACGTCACTACGCACGTTGCTATGACGATGGCTTCCGTGAGTTAGATCTTTAAGTACGATCTGTTGTGTCAAAGTGTCGGGATATAGCGTAGGACTTACGGGTCCACTACGCTCGATTTTATGTGTAACTTGAGTCAGTTGGTCACATGACTCGTAGTTACCATGGCTTTTTCATTCTACGACTCACGTGGGAAGGCTCTCTGGGGAATTTCGGTCTGAAGTCCTCTGTGATAGGGGTGACTGGATGTAAAAATGTAAACAGTTTTTACCCTCGGCTGTGTAAAATGGGATTCATGTCTGTTGGTGCTTCCTTCTTTTTTAATAAAAAAAGTTGGAGTATAGGAAGTGCCACACCCCTCTTGTCGTTTCCCCTGGGCGCCTTGGGGATTCACTGAAAGGTCTAAATAGCCTGTTCATTGATGTGGTTGTGTCCCGACGCACGCTTAGTGCTAGCTCGGGGTGTTCTGTTAAGGATCATGCGGGTAGCTAGTACGCCTTGGTTGCTTGTGGTTAAAACAGCGTTTTTATAAAGCAACTGGGATGGAGGTTTTTTCCTCTTCCGACAACCTGTTATTGGTTCTCGACATATTCTCGTTCATATCTGGGGGATGATAACGGAATGGATCTGAACATATGTAGAGGGGTCTCACGCCCTTGGGGTGGGCCACCGAGCGCGGTTCACACCGGCCCGTCTGGGTGGCGCCCTCTTTTCATGTTTTAGATCAACACGCATATCTGCCCCTTCTCCTGGAGTAGGCATGTCGGCGTGGTTAGGGCACGGGACTGGTTCTGGTCACGCTGGTCCAGGTCAGTTAACCCGTTTGTCCGCCGGGGATGCAGATCTGCTGTTCTGGTACCCTGAGGGACTTGGGCTTTTTTCCAGGGGGGAAAAAGGCCGGGTCGGCCCGGGGCGTCGCAAGGTTAGGCGTTATAGAGACCCTTGTTGGGTACTTTGTACCTGGCACTATCATGAGGGGCTGGTTTTCTTTTTCCGCACCTCTCTCACGCATGGCGGAGAGGGGGCTGTTGGGGTGGTCTTCTGGACCTCCTCTGGTAACCCTGTGTGCTTCCCGGGCCGCTAGGCCCGGTCCGAAGTAAAGTTTTGTTGATACCGTAGACCTGGGATAACCCTTTTTTTCTTTCATGACGTCTGCCAATCGTGTCAGCCTTCTCTGCCTCAAGCCCTCTGGGTGTTTTTTTTTTAATGGAGACTTTGTCATGGTGATCAACAACGCCAGCATACGCCCCTTCCGCCGTGGCGGCTGTTTTCAGCTGACTCCTTTGGCGCCTGTCTCGTCCGCAGTGCTCCAGGCTCAGGTTACAGCCTGTTGCCTGGTTTCCCCGGTGCTCTGCCTGCTTCCGTTGGTTGACCTTTTTGTGTGCTTACGGCCATGCTGACTGCCTGTTCTGCAGGGTCAGTGTGCCAGGCGGTGTGCTATTGGGGGGAAAGGGCCCGCTCTTGGAGGGGCCTTATCCGAATACGCTGGCAATGTGGGGGGCGGTGTCACTAAGTGACCACCTGGTGGGGTCTTGATGCCTGGCGTCATTGACCTCTCCGGGCCCCCTTTTTCCAGGGGACCCAGTCCCTTCAGTGGGTCTGGGTCTTCCTTCGCGCTCCGCTGCTACGGCCTTGCCACGGGGTTGGGTTTGCTCTTGACCCCCCGTGATTTTGGGGGCAGTAACAGGGTTGTTCCCTCTTTCGTTCCCGGGTGGCATGCGGGTTGTGCGTGTGTGTAGTCGTGGGGTCAAGCCACGGTCTGCTTACCCTGTGCGTTGGGTTGCTTGAGTGCCTCTTCGCACGGTCGGATCCGTCGCCCTCCCGTGAACTTCCAATAGGGGGGGTATCCTCCATTAGGGAGGGTCGGGGGGGCTCGGTCCTCCCCGGTCTGATGGTTGTGGGGGGCCTCAGCGGGGTACATTGGTCGGGCTATGGCTCCCGCTCAGCCCCTGTTGCAGAACAGGTGCTGAGCAATCCATTAACGTCATAGAACGGAAGGTTATGTATATAACCTAGTTCTATGAGTTAAATGGTGCGCTCAGCATCTGGACGCCGCTGCGGCCCTTGATCTCGCCTTGTGGTGAAAGTTTGGGAAGGAAGCGAGTAGGTGACCACACACCTGCTTATGAAGGTAAGCGGAAGGGGGTGTGGTCAGACGGATGTTGGGATGTAAAGGTACATGGTGGAATTTTTTATTCAGTCCTCTGCACGAAGTGAAGTACAGTGCAGAACAGGTGCTGAGCGCACCATTTAACTCATAGAACTAGGTTATATACATAACCTTCCGTTATATTTGCCCTATATATATTTTTATATGAAATGCTTCAGTTTAATTAAATATATATTTTTACGTTAATAATAATAATAATAATAATATTTACATTTATATTTATAATTATAATTACATTTATAAATATATAAATGTAAATAGTATTATTATTATTATTATTAACAGAGGCTGCGAGTCCATTTTATTGTTTTCGGTTGTTTTATTTAGGATATTTAAAAGGTCTTCCAATGTTAAATAAAAGTTGATTGCACTTTGAAACGGTTTCCTTGCATTATTATGCTATTATCATTATATTAGTGACACATTGCTTTTTTTTTATAACTTTTGGGAAATACATTTCTCAAAAAAAAAAGTCTCTCAAAACCGCAGTCATATCGCTTATCGCAATAATTTCTGGGACAATTAATTGCCCAGCAAAATGCGTTATCGTGACAGGCATAAAGGCAGCTTCTCCATCTCCGACACGCACTCTGTCAGCGGTCTAGCTTGTTGCTTTGATGGAAACACTACGTGACGGCGCGATTGTGTGTGTAAAATGAAGCGAGACAAATAAAAGGAGCCCGAGCCCTACCCGAACCCCATCTATCAGGGTGCGAAATTATATATTATATTGAAGACGCTTGACAACAGGTTCAAAGATAACTTCACATTTATTGGCAATTCGTTTCCTTATATCGCTTCCTCCAGGTTCCACTGTGTTGACAAAATGCGATCCTGCTCAGCTGCGGAGAATCAGAACTATCTCTCTCTCTCTCTCTCTCTCTCTCTCTCTCTCTCTCTCTCTCTCTCTCTCTCTCTCTCAGCGCTACGGAGCATCATAACGCTCAAACTCTCTCTCTCTCTCTCTCTCTGTTCAATGATTTAAAGTGGCCAAACGTTACAATATAAATACGAATTGGATAGTTGATGATAAACATTTAATTTCATTATCTGAAATATTATAAAATCATTAAGTCTGCTTTACCTTTGTGTGTGATTATTATTGTCTCACAGTAGTGTGTATACATTGTGTGTGTGTGTTTTTAGCTAAAGTGGATAGAAAACACAGTACTATGCAAAAGTCTTCTTAGGCACCCAAGAGTTTTTATATAAATTGTCTTACAGTAGATTATTTAATTTTTAATAATAATATAAGCTGCATATAAGGAATACAACCAAATCCTCTGTCATACCATAAAATTGTATCATTATTTTGCATCGTGTTGAATCGCATCGTATCGCCCGAATCGCATTATGTTGAATCAAATCTAATCGTATCGTATTTCAACAGGGGGTGAATCGTATCGCATCGCCCGGTCCTTCAAATGTATCGTTAATGTATCGTATCGTTGGCACCGTATCGAGATGCGCATCGCATCGGCCTCAGTGATGGAGATGCACATCACTGACACCTATTTGATTTCAAGTCAGAAGCAGCATGGAGTCTCGAGGGACTTATTTTATTTGGAATATATTAATGTATACGCAAAAGTAGCCTAGTTTTAAGTTAAAATATTATAAATCTACATGCCTTGAGGATGTCATTCTTTATATAGCCTGCCTATCAATTGTTTTTAAGCTCAATAAACTGACCGGAATTTCTCACATTTGTCCGGGAGATTGAAATCTTCCAGGACACGGAGACCCTGATGGAGACATTAACATTACGTTTTGTTTCATTTATGTGAATAGTTTATTCACAAGTGAACCAAACTTCTCCTCCATTGCAAACACTGCAACGCTCCCAGCTGTAAAAAAAATGTGGATGTAAGGATGTTTAATAACCATTTTCATCATAAAAATTCAGTGCCCCCGAAATACAAAAAAAAAAACCTGAAATCAATTAAGGGGGGCAAAAAAGCCCTTGATTTTTTTTTTTTTTTCTAACCCTGCCATCTATGCATAAATAAATCATCCCGGCCCTAATCTGCCCATGGTGTCGGGCTCCCCAAACCACCTTTTCAAGTGGTCCCGGTTATCCATCCCCGGGGACGGAACGCAGCGTTCTCATTACACGACTTTTTGGGAAATCGTGCTCCGAAACGGCCCCGGATGCCTAGTGAGAAAGCACCCTCAGACTCCTCTACCAAGAACTTGGTGTAGAGCAGGAGGAATCCTAATTCCCAAGGAGAAAGAGTCCTCACTGCCAGTTTCTAACCATATCCCTCTTGAATGTAGAAGGTATGATTTTCTTTAGTATAGTGGCACAGAGGCTAGCAAACCACCTAGAAAGGAATTCTTTAATAGATACCATAATGCAGAAAGCACACAAGTATGATATGGTACCAGATTCAGCCAAGATAGAGAAAAGAGATTAGCAGGTGGTATTTTTAGATCTGGCAAATGCGTTTGTTTCAGTGCTGCATATGTGTTAATTTTGTCAACGAAAATGATGACTAAATATGGTCATCAACTAAGCTTTTTCCCCTGACTAAATCTAGACTAAAACAAAAAAGACAAAATCGAGACTAAAACTGACTAAGACTAAAATGCTCAGACCTGTAGTTGACTAAAACTGACTAAGACTAAAATGAAAAATAAAATGAAGGTGACTAAATATGATAAACGAAAAAGGAGCATTTGACACATGACTAAGACTAAAACTAAAATTGAAATATCTGACTAAATTAACACTGGCTATAAGCCAACTAAATTTCACTTACAATAGTTCATGGTTGAAGGATAATTAAGCATTACATCACGCAACAGAGTGTGTTATAGAAATTAGATCACGTCTATGGGTGGTTGTTAGGTCTGAGGCGCAGCCGAGGGTCGTGAGACCCCCATAGGCGTGATCTAATTTCTATAACACACTCTGTTGCGTGATGTAGTGCTTTTATACAATGGCCGAATTCATCCAACCTTATTGCTATACAATAAACACACAGTAATTGAAGCATAATGGAGATTTATTCACAAAACCATCTGCAGAAAAAGTTGGTCCAAAAAAAGAAAAAAAATAAGTTGCCTCCGTGTCTAGAAGCAGCTGGAAGCAGCTGGGAGCAACTAACATATTCCAGTTAACGGTATATATTTTTAATTATTCGTTACGAATATATCCATACTTCCATTGTGTCCAGGACATCCAGTGAAATCGCTTCGTGCGACAGTGTCCTTTGCAGAGGCAGGTTGCTACAAAGCATGGCATCTAACAGTGAAGTTAGCGGTTGTTATTGGAATGATTGATTGATTGATTGAAAATTGTATTACCAGATTGCAGAATGGGTACAATACAGTACAGCTCAATACACACAATTGTTAAGGGGATACAGACCAGAGAAAGACTTTTGTCTTGTTTACATCAGGGTCCCCCATTTTCAATGCATCATAACATATGACATCGTGGGAAGTCGAAGGAAGAGGCGATACAATAACGAGCGTGACAGGTCCTTCAGTTACTTCCTACTTCATTCATTCACAAAATCACCGCTGTACACACACCTACCACTCTCCTATATCTGCTCCCCTGTGACCCTTCAACTCTGGAGTGAGAGACTCCCTCAATGTGACACCACACAGGCCCCCCTGCCGTCGGGGCTGAGCCAGCTCCACCGGCCCGTCCGGAGCCACGTGTGCAGGCTTCAAACGGTCCACCGATATCCGCTCCTGAAGCCCCCCTCTGTCCACCATAAAGCTCTTGGGTCCCGCTTCCAGGACCCGGAAGGGCCCATCGTACTAGCTTCATTGAAGCATGGGCAGTAGATAGGATCTTTGAGCCAAAACACAAATTACATTTAACTAAAACGTTCTTTTCTTTGTGCTCGACAAAAGAGAAATATTGATAATATCCATGTGTAAAAACGCAAGTAGTGGGCGCCGCCATGACAGTCAAGTCTTTAGTAAACAAAACACGGCCACAGCGTGTCCCCGCAGGTGAGGTGACACAGACAGGAGAGGAGGACTGCGCTGGTCACTACCACTCGCTACCAATCCACATAAAAAGAACGCAGTGTGGAAGTTAATAAATGAGACGAGCGGAGTATCGAGTCTCTGAACTTTACTTCCAAACAAATCCAACAGAGCCAAGGCA
Source organism: Notolepis coatsorum (assembly GCF_963971535.1). NCBI lineage: Eukaryota > Metazoa > Chordata > Actinopteri > Aulopiformes > Paralepididae > Notolepis > Notolepis coatsorum. Next base: position 386,306 of record NC_140181.1, on the reverse strand, counting down.
CAGCCACACCCTTAAGTCAACTCCTCCTTACCACCCAATCAGTGTCCATTCTGAGGTGTCCACCACACAGCCCCCCCCCCCCCAAACATTCAGAATTGACATCCAGCCAAATAACGGAACTGAACACAATAAACCTGTACCAACCCCCCAAAACAGTGCACCCAGTGTCTTCAGTCTCTTTTAGGAGGTCTTACCACGCGGCCATAACGACTGTATTTAACAGTTACAGGCAACGTGGAAGGGGAAAGGGTAAGGGTAGGGACAGGGGGGCGTCCCCGCCGCCGCCGAGGCCTCATCAGTGGAAAGGTAGGGGTAACAACGGCCGGAGGGCATGGGACAGGGGAAGACTTGGGTGGCCGGCGCCTGGGCTGAGCCAGTTCCACCGGCCCGTTTGGGACCACATGAGCAGGCTTAAGATGATCGACTGAGATCTGCTCCTTATTCCCCCCCATGTTCCTCATTCAGCACCACATATCTGTGTGAAGCTGGCTTTTCATCCATGACAGCTCTGAAAACAAAATATAGGGCCAAGTTGAGGCTTGAGGATGACATGCGTGTTGCCTTGTCAAAGATCTCCCCACGTATTGACCGTATTATTAGCCAGCAGCAGCAGCAGACCTCGCATTGAGCTAGAAATGTCCACTGAGTGAACGAGTGCTTATCTTCTGTATTTATTTATATTTTTTGAGAAATGGTAACTTGGTGATCGTTTTCTGTATTTAAAAGAAATACATGATTTTCTGTTTTTGAGAAATGGTCACACTTATCCAAATATGCAATTTGAATGGAAAACAGTGCAGCTGTAACAGATAGCACTTTAGTGATAATCTTCTGTAATTTTATTTAAAAAAATATGCTATTTGATTTACTACTACAAGCAGTGTAATGTCAACAGTACTAAGCCATTTAGACCTAAAACGCCATTTAGACCTTATTTTTAAAGCAAGCACTTTTGTCATCATTGTAGCAAAAAAGACAGGCCCTGGAATATTTTATGGGACACAGGGTGCCTTGGCAGCAGACAGGTTGAGAACCCCTGCGTTAGAGCACTAGTTACCGCCGAAAGTAACGGTGTTACTGTAAGATGTGGGAACTATCTTATAAATGGCCTTTTTCAGTGTTTAGCATGGTTTCCTGGCTATGTGGACTTATATTAATAGGATCTATGTCTCTAATTCTCATATTGGCGCATTCTTCCAATTCTCCTCACAATATTCACCCTCACTGAACTGAGTCATCTGAAAATGTGCATATCTGTGATGTCAGAGATTTCTCAGCTGCATAATAATGTGGCAGTTGGCACCAGGCCACACAGTGGTTGGAGCCCAGCCTCAAAACGGCTTAAGATCTTGAGGTAGAAAAATTCTGTTTTTGAGTACTTGATTAGAAATACAAAACAATGATTTTTTTTTCCAAAAAAAAAAAAACATACAGAGGTGTTCCATAGACTCATAGGAATTGTGTAAAAGTGCCCAAATAGTGAAAGAAATAGTAAAATAGTTCCCCTTTAACCCCCCCTTTGACCTTTGCAATAGAAGAGAGTGATGAACTGTGTCAAATGCTTTTGACAGATCTACAAAACAGGCAGCACAGTGTTTACTTCAGTCAAGGTCAGATACTATACCATTTACAACTAGAGTAGTGGCTGTTGCTCTAAACTCACATTGTTGTGGGTTTAATATAGAGTGATCTGAGAGAAACAGATATTTCCCAGACAGGATAGCTTGGATATTGGTCGATAGCTATTCAGATTACTTCTATCTCCACCTTTATGTAATGGAACAACATGAGCTATTTTCCAGATACTAGGAACTATACATGATGGCAATGAAAAAATAAATATATGTTAGTTCTGTAATTACTGGAGCAGCTAACCTGAGGAGAAAAAAAGAGTCTAGCTTAACCTCTCCAGTTGATTTCCTGGTATCAATGGTCTGTAATACTTCAAAAACAACACAAGGAGAGAAGGGCTGCAAGGTAAACGATAGGTTATGTAGATAACCTAGTTATATTAGTATTGGCTGAGCGTCCCGCTCTGCGCCTTACGAGATACCTCCTATCTCCTGTGATACCTAATGTATCTCCCACGAATAAAAACACATGCACCCCACCTGTATGGGGCCCCGCCCCTTATGGTGGCACAGCCCATATAACCATGACTCTGGTCATGAAACACCCTTCCTCGCCAAAACCCGTCCCAGGAAAAGATCCCTCAAGAGGGAACTCAGGGCCGCGCAGAGCGGGACGCTCAGCCAATACTAATATAACTAGGTTATCTACATAACCTATCGTTATATATCGTATTTGCATCGCGTCCCGCTCTGAGCCTTACGAGATAATGGGGAAGAGCGGGCGCGAGACCCAACAGATGTACCCCCTGAGGACCCGTAAGCCCACATCAAGGGGTGCGGGGAGCCCTGTCACCCCATCCTTCCTAACGAAGGGGGGGCGCAGTCAACTCCACCTGAATGCGAACAAGAGGGAACTAGAACCCCTTGAACACACCGTACAGGCGGAACCACGTGTGACTCAACACACTGTGGCCCATACCCATACACTCCTGCTACCCGACCAAAGGACGGGAAGCAGGAAAGGCCACAGACCCAAGAACCGCCTGGGAGACAGAACCCCCGGTCATGTCCATGAGGTAAAACCTTACAAAGGGGCCCGGTGAGGACCATGAAGCTGCAGCACAGATGTCCTCCACCGAGGCCCCACCCAGGAGAGCGGCAGAGGCAGCCACCCCACGAGTGGAGTGCGCCCTGACGCCCCCAGGGGGATCCTGCCCAGCCAACGTGTAGCAGAGGGCAATACCCTCGCACAACCAATGGGACAGGCGCTGCTTCGACAGTGCCTTACCAGCACGAGCCCCACCGTAACAGACAAAAAGCTGGTCGGTAACCCTGAAGTCCTGAGTACGGCTGAGGTAAATCCCCAAGCACGGACTGGACATGACAGGTGAAGGCCCGCATCTAACTCACTAGTGTGAGGAGGAGGACGAAAAGCCTGAACTACAATATCCCGGGAGCGGAAGGAACTCTGGATATTCTTAGGCACGAAAGCAGGATTAGGTCGCAGAGTGGCACCGCAATCGGTCCGAAAAGACAGGCACTCTGGACGTACCGAGAGAGCACAGAGCTCACCCACGCGTTTAGCGGAAGTGACAGCCAGTAGGAACGCGGTCTTGAAAGACAGCCGTCCCAACGGCGCCTGCTCGAGCGGCTCAAACGGGGCCAAGGATAACCGACCGAGGACCAATTGAAGATCCCAAGTCGGAGCCAAGGAGCGTTGCACCGGCTTAACGCGTCGAGCGCCAAGCAGGAAACGCTTCACAAGAGGGTGGCTGAACAAAACAGTCCCCTCAAAACCCTCATGACAGGAGGATATAGCTGCCGCATATACCCTCACTGTCGAAGCCGACAGCCTACCAAGAAGAGACTGGAGATAACCCAGAACAGCATCCAGGGGGCAGGAGACTGGGTCCCAGCCCCCCCCCTTACACCACTCTTGGAACGCACGCCACCTGCCCGCGTAAACCGCGACAGTGGAGGGAGCATGCGCACACCGGATGGTATCAACCACCGCGGGATCCATCCTCTCCAGACTCACCCTCCCACCAGCCACACCACCAGGCGTTGACCCAACACCGGAGGCTGGAAAAGCACTCCGTTGTGCTGCGAGAGAGCCATCGCTGACCACGGAATGACCCAAGGAGGAGCGACCAGAAGCTGGATCAAGACCGGGAACCACACTGACGTGCCCCGGTCCGGCGCGACCAGGATCACCGTCCTGCGCTCCCTCCGTATCCGCTCCAACAGCTGACTCAACAGCTGTACAGGAGGGAAGGCGTACAGAAGACCGGGCGGCCACGGAAAGGTCGAGAAGGCATCCACCCCCAAGGGGGGATGATCCGCTCGACTGAGCGAGAACCACAAGGGGCACTTGTGAGAACGTCGGCACGCAAACAGATCTACCGAGGCCTCCCCGAACCGATCCCAGATCTGTCTGACTATGTCGGGGCGGAGTTCCCACTCGTCGCGACGAGGACCGCCCGAGACATTATATCCGCCGCCACATTTTCCGTACCAGGAACGTGGAGCGCCCGCAGACTGCGCAGCCTGCGGGATGCCCATAGCAACAGTTTGCGCGCCACCCGGAGCAGGCGGGCGGAACGAGTCCCACCCTGCCTGTTGATATACGCCGCCGCCGTCACATTGTCCGTCCTGACCAAAACGTGTTTGCCTACCACCAGGTGGCCGAGCCGTTTGAGGACCAGGAGGACCGCCTTCAACTCCAACACATTGATATGCAGGACAGCTGGGTCGGCATGACCCGTCCAGCCGCCCCCCACTGTATGGGTCCGAAACGCCCCTCCCCAACCCGTGAGAGAGGCGTCGGTGAAAACCGTGACGTGGGAGCCACTGCTGCCCATGGGGACCCCAGCGGAGAGGATACCCAGCCTCCCCCAGTGGGCGAGATCCCCCCATATCGACAAAGGAACCGTCAACCGTCTCCCTTTGCCCCACACCGGATCTATTCTCAAAGAGAGAAACCACCTCTGTATCCGCCTCATAAAGAGGAGGCCAAGAGGGACCACCGCGTGGGCCGCCGACATAAGGCCCAGCAGACGCATCACCTGCAGCGCCGTAACCGTCCCTCCCAGACGTAAACCCCCGAGCGCGTGACGGAGATCCCCCCGACGCTGCTCCGAGAGGGTTGCAAGCATGGGCTTCGACCTCAATGTCAAGCCCAAGTACTCCACCTGTTGACTGGGAAGAGGGGTACTCTTCTTCCAATTCACAGCAAAACCCAGGCTGGTGAGGAATTCCACCACCAGTCGAGTATGAGACCTGGCAACCTCCTCTGAACGGCTGAGGAGCAGAATGTCGTCGAGATAGAACAGGACTCGTATCCCCCGACGACGTAAAGGCCCCAGAGCAGCCGCCACGCACTTGGTGAATGTGCGGGGAGCCAGAGAATAACCGAACGGCATTCTGTGGTACTCGTACGCTACGCCCTGAAACAGGAACCGTAGGAACTTCCTGTGAGGAGGGAAAAAGGGTATGTGAAAATACGCATCCTTCAGGTCTATGGAGGTGAACCAGTCCCCCCTCCTGACAGCAAGCAGAAGGAGTCGGACGGTCAACATCCTGAACGGTCTCACTACAATCAACCGATTGAACATGGACAGATTCAGTATAGGTCTGACCCCCCCAGTTTTCTTGGGCACCAGAAAAAAACGGGAGTAGACGCCTGACATTGCGTCCTCTCTCGGGACCACAACGACGGCCTGCTTCGCCAACAGAGATTGGATCTCGTCGGCCAGGGCTGTCACCGCGCCCGACCCTAACAATAGGGTCGGCACCAAACCTGAGAACGGAGGATGGGGCCGCGCAAACTGCAAAACCAGCCCCGCCTCTAACGTTCTCCTCATCCACCGATTCAAAGGACATTCCCGTCGCCATATGTGAATATAATCCCACAGCGCCCCCGCCGTCAACTGACGCTGAGCCGCAAGGAACAGCAGATAATTGGCCCGACAGAAAGGGCCGGTTTGATACGGGAGGAGCGGTCATCAAACTTGTGGACACACACTCACCCCCTGAACACCCCCCCAGCACACGCTGAGGAGTCGTTCCGCAGCCAGACACGCAAGGCCTGAGGACCCCATGGGCTCCTACATGCCGAAGCCCTGCAGTGATATTGCTACCACTCAAATCACGCCTGCCTCTCCTTTGCAGACCACTGCCGGTTTGACGGGAGTGGGAGGCAACAGCGCGATACCCCGCCTGGCGAGGGCGAAGCCGGGGTAACCCCTGCTGAGCATTCAACAGAAGAGGCACCGAGTCCCCCTGCTGACCACTGGAGCTAGTGGCAGCTGTAACACCAGGTTCCACCCACCCACAACCTGCGGTGTAGGAACCACGCGACGACGGAACATTCTCACGGACAGACCCAGGCTCAGCCATCAACTGGGTGTCAGCCCCTGTCTCCATGAGAAGTGAAGAATGGGGCCGCATACGCTTCAATGAAGGTTCGCGGCCCGCAGCCAAAGGAGAACACTCAGAGCCCCGCTTCTGAGGGTAACAGAAAGCGGACTGAACGGGGAGCGGGCTGCTCGCGGCAAAATGACGACGGGTTGGTTTACCAACCCCGAAATCACCCAAAATGGCCGATCCCTCGGCCGCCAAGACTGTCGGCCTTGCGATACCCTGTCGATTCTCCAACCAGGGCACCACTGGCGGGGGAAACATGGCCGCCTGTCGAGGATCTCGCCACAGTCGTTGACGAGACCGTGCTCCCACCCCTGGCTGCACAGCGTGAGGCGGTGTAGGACCCGAATCAATAACCGCCTGCGCCTCCACAGAACGCCCAAAAAGACTATCTGTGGAAAAAGGAGTCGTGAGGAGAGAGGAGACTGCTCCAACCAAACATGCCTAACAACCAAAGTCGATAGCATCCGAATCCTCCCCGCAGTTATAGCTTGCGACTGAGTCAAGATCTCTATAACACCACAAACATGAATCACGTTCATAGTGTCGGTTGGACCCAAAGACCTACAACCCGACGCCGTCTTGGATAGGAAAGTAGCCAGCTGAGCCACAACACTGGCCGCCGCTAAATGCCATCCTGCAGCAGTATACCACTCATTCGTCCATACTGCCACCCTCCGAGCCGACATGCTATCAAGCAACGGCCGGGCGGAACGTCGTTCATCCCCGCCTGGGCACAAAAAAGAAGCTACCTGGCTACTTAGCCAAGGTACCCCCGGGCTGCACCCCGTCGTCAGCCCCTTCACCCGCAAAAAAGGTAAATAGAGCTCAGCGAACCCCCCCACACCCACCACCGACTGACCTTCATCAATGAAGCTGGCAAGAGGAGGGAAAAGCGGAATCCCGCGGCGGGGATTATTAGACATTCCAGCGTCAACATCAGCGTTAGCAGAAGAAGCAGTAGTAGCATTAGCATTAGCAGTAGCATTAGCGTTAACAGCATGTTCCAGGATCGCCAGGACATCGCCCACTACAGTGGAACGATCGCCAAGCCGCCCCGGCCCTGGTGCCGAAACATACTCCACAGCACGACCAACACCGACATTGATGCCTACTGACACAGACCTCACCTTTGTACAAGCCGACCCGTTAGCCAAACCTTGTACGCTGCCCCTCGGTCCGTCGCCAACAGCCGAGGAACCACCAGCACAGGTCTCATGTGTCGCCGAAACAAGCTCCGGAGAATCCAGGGAAAAACAACTCTCCGGTAAGCCCTCAACATTATTAATCTTCCTTAATCTTTTCATTCCGCTAGTCTCGTATGGTGCACGCATCCAATACGCTGGGACGAAAATAGAGGAAGGGTGTTTCATGACCAGAGTCATGGTTATATGGGCTGTGCCACCATAAGGGGCGGGGCCCCATACAGGTGGGGTGCATGTGTTTTTATTCGTGGGAGATACATTAGGTATCACAGGAGATAGGAGGTATCTCGTAAGGCTCAGAGCGGGACGCGATGCAAATACGATATATAACCAGTGTTTATAGAGTGTTTATTTTTAATCGTGAAAAAAATTGTTTAAGCAGGTGGTTTTAATGTTATGGCTGATGGTGCATGTCAAACTGCAATGCTTTTGTTTCCACGTGTTGGTCCATCATTTACAGGAGTTACCAGTGCAAGAAAACAACATGCAATGAATACAACAGGGAATACCTTTGTGCTGCACTGCTTTCCTTTTGTGTCCGTCCAGATGTGTTAGGACCCTGCTCCTAAACGTTGGCTTAAACACACCAGGCTTGCAGAACGGGCAATGGTATGCTGTGCAGCAGTTGACACATGGTTCCAGCTGAGGAATGATTCCCCTCCTCTGAACTGTAATGTGTTGTCCTAATTAGAGTACATTACAGTACAGTGCGGGAGGGGAGGGGATATTTTGGTTAATTAAGAATTGTGATAATTAATCACCAACTAACCATGTAGCAACCAGTAGTAATCACCAATAATCCCTTTAGAAACCACACAGGCTCTGCCACACCTAAACGTAATCTCACAAGTTGCAAAAACACTTCTCAAGAACAGATAATCACCCAGACACAAAAACCATGCTACATATGCATTACTGACATAGAAAATCTAACAGAAAGACAAACAGTCACTTTGCACAGGGTGTCCAGTTGTATGCGTTTAGCATTTAGATTATTAGTGTCATGGTGTCTGCCAGGCAGCGCGTCCTCCCTCTCTCTCCATCTCTCTATATCCAAACACAACCGTGATAATTAGATAATTTAGGATTAGATTTAGACTATAGATTATATATTCCAACTATATTTATTGTAGGGCAAAATAACTGATATACATACTATATTTATTGTAGGGCAAAATAACTGATATACATACCCTCATCTCGCACCTTGTTGCTCATATGCACATGTCCAGAGTTAATAATATTGTATATTGTTTACACTGCCTTTTTATTCTATTTTTACTTCTCCACTGTACTATAATTATGTGACCTGTACCTCTATGTCTTCTACTACCTGTACCTCCCCTCCCCCCTCCCCATGCTGCTGAATTTATCTTATCTTATGAATACAAGGTAATAATAGGGCTTACCTTGTAATTGCATTTCTCCATTGCTGCGTCACTGCGTGTTAACTAACTGCATCGGCTTTTGACGTTCAATTAACGTTCGCTAACGTAGAGATACGTCAGACGTACTTCGAGATACGTCAGACGTACTTCGAGATACTTCCGTACTTTCCGCCAATCAGCGCACATTGTCCTGTCCCGGGAGAAATGTCGTGGGAGCGGGCGGAAGTTGCCCAATCTGGAACAATCTCCGAGGCTGCAGCTGGACCCTACTCAGTAATGTTGTCACTCTGGACGTGACGTGTGGAAACTAAATATAGCCACAGACTAATTTAATTGTGATACGATGAAAGAGGAGGAGGTGCTCTTAACACACATGAGCCGGCAAATGACAACATGAGCAGCAAGCTGTGAGAGCAGGGCCCTGTTTCATGTACGTGGTTCAACTAAGTCGATCAACATGTCCATTATCCAGCTTCAGTTAACCCGATGTTCAAAGCCGGGATTTTCCTGTTTCACAAAGGAGGATTCAGTCTTGTTAACTCAAGCCAGACTTGAGAGTCAGGCTCAAGTCAGGCTAGATGCGCGCTCCCGTTTTAGGTGGAAAGCCAGCACGTATCGATGGCAGAGACCCTGATTCTCAACGGCATTGATTGATTAATTGATTTAAGACTTTATTGACAGATTGCAATAGGCTCAATCGCCTCGCCGACAAGTTAAATGCGTTATCTATAGGCTAATTCTAAGTCCCTCATTACCTCAATCAATCAGATTATATTTCTTTAAACTTGCCTGCTGGATTGAATAATCAAATGAGATCCTGCTAGCGAAAATAACTAGTTAACTGTTATACAGAATTACGAGACGGCTTTCTTGCCCATTGATTGATGTATAGTCAATGTTTAACTTATCTCCAATGTGGTCCAACGGGTTGTTCTTTTGACTTCCACACGGACGACCCGGGTTCAAGACCGGGGTCCTTCTTTTTGCAATATAGGAATAATTCAATTTGGTGCACGTTGAGAGCTATATAAAGAATGACATCCTCAATGCATGTAGATTTATAATATTTTAACTTAAAACCAGGCTACTTTGGCGTATAATCATTAATATTATATTCAAAAAAATCATATTGGAAACACCGGGATTTGAACCCAGATCGCTAAGTTGGCAGACTTGAACGCTACCGCTGGGCCACTGTGCCAGATGGGATAGATTCATTGTTTATACATTAATGAACGAGAGACCCGTGTTTAGAATATCCCTTATTTTGAATGAAGTTTTATTTCTTTATCCTCATTCATCATGTGTACGTCGCACGAGCGAGCGCCACCGTCGCCACGGTATATATAACATGTATTATTTAAGACAAAGTGAATTTAATATCAGCATTTTGGGTCTATTTTACATTTCAAAAGCCCCCTCTGGAAGAATGGAGCACAAAAACGTAATTCAGAATGGTATAATGCAGATCGTAGACTGTGGGAATAGTTTCAGGAAACGGGCTGTCACTTCTTTGCGGGGGCGTGGCGATAGTTCAGGCTAACTTGAACTTGAACTCTGCTTTCGAGCAGGCTCAAACTTTTGGATCTGTTGGCATGGTGATCTGGAAAATCCACGTATATGAAACCGGAAAGTCCGGCTAACCCAGTTATCCAGCTAAAGTTATCCGGCTAACTCAGTTATCCAGGTACATGAAACGGGGCCCAGATGGTTTGTGCCACAGACAGGTTGATCATCTCATGGTTGAGGATATTGTTGACTGTGCTGCGTGAAACATTAAAGGAGCAGTCCGTAAAGTGAAAAGTGATCTGCAACATTAAAGGAGCATTCCGTAAAGTGAAAAGTGATCTGCAACATTAAAGGAGCAGTCCGTAAAGTGAAAAGTGATCTGCAACATTAAAGGAGCAGTCCGTAAAGTGAAAAGTGATCTGCAACATTAAAGGAGCAGTCTGTAAAATGAAAAGTGGTCTGCAGAGCACGTCATAATAAATAAATAAATAAAACCGACGGGCAAAGGTGAACCTACGACTGCTGACGAGGCAGAAGCCTTGCTTAATGCACTCAAAGTGGCTCGCAAGGTGGGATCATGTACAAGGAAAATGAATGAGATAAAGACTAATTTGGTGGATGGGGGAAATGTTGATCATGTCAATAAGTGTTTGGAAGCGTTTGAAGAGGCTGTTGATGGCTTCACAAGTGTTCACCAGTCTGTGCAGGCACCCTTATCAGAGGAGGAGAGTACAGAGGATTTTGTGGACTGGTATGAGCCAAAGAGGGACACTTGTTCATGCTTTCAGGTGGATGTGGAGGCATGGAAAAGCCAGCAAAATTGCACTGGCTAATATTCTCCCCGCGGACAGCGTTTCCCAAACCAAAAGGTCAAAGGCCTCCTCCATCTCCACAGCCAAAAGGTCAAAGGCCTCCTCCATCTCCACAGCCAAAAGGTCAAAGGCCTCCTCCATCTCCACAGCCAAAAGGTCAAAGGCCTCCTCCATCTCCACAGCCAAAAGGTCAAAGGCCTCCTCCATCTCCACAGCCAAAAGGTCAAAGGCCTCCTCCATCTCCACAGCCAAAAGGTCAAAGGCCTCCTCCATCTCCACAGCCAAAAGGTCAAAAGCCTCCTCCATCTCCACAGCCAAAAGGTCAAAAGCCTCCTCCATCTCCACAGCCAAAAGGTCAAAGGCCTCCTCCATCTCCACAGCCAAAAGGTCAAAGGCCTCCATCTCCACAGCCAAAAGGTCAAAGGCCTCCTCCATCTCCACAGCCAAAAGGTCAAAAGCCTCCATCTCCACAGCCAAAAGGTCAAAAGCCTCCTCCATCTCCACAGCCAAAAGGTCAAAAGCCTCCTCCATCTCCACAGCCAAAAGGTCAAAAGCCTCCATCTCCACAGCCAAAAGGTCAAAGGCCTCCATCTCCACAGCCAAAAGGTCAAAAGCCTCCATCTCCACAGCCAAAAGGTCAAAAGCCTCCATCTCCACAGCCAAAAGGTCAAAGGCCTCCTCCATCTCCACAGCCAAAAGGTCAAAGGCCTCCATCTCCACAGCCAAAAGGTCAAAAGCCTCCATCTCCACAGCCAAAAGGTCAAAAGCCTCCTCCATCTCCACAGCCAAAAGGTCAAAGGCCTCCTCCATCTCCACAGCCAAAAGGTCAAAGGCCTCCTCCATCTCCACAGCCAAAAGGTCAAAGGCCTCCATCTCCTCAGCCAAAAGGTCAAAAGCCTCCTCCATCTCCACAGCCAAAAGGTCAAAGGCCTCCATCTCCACAGCCAAAAGGTCAAAGGCCTCCTCCATCTCCACAGCCAAAAGGTCAAAGGCCTCCTCCATCTCCACAGCCAAAAGGTCAAAGGCCTCCTCCATCTCCACAGCCAAAAGGTCAAAGGCCTCCTCCATCTCCACAGCCAAAAGGTCAAAGGCCTCCTCCATCTCCACAGCCAAAAGGTCAAAGGCCTCCTCCATCTCCACAGCCAAAAGGTCAAAGGCCTCCTCCATCTCCACAGCCAAAAGGTCAAAGGCCTCCTCCATCTCCACAGCCAAAAGGTCAAAGGCCTCCTCCATCTCCACAGCCAAAAGGTCAAAGGCCTCCACCATCTCCAGTCCTCCTCCAGTCTCACTTTGTCCCACAGCAACATTAAAATAGTTTAGATTTGTGTATGTTGTTTATGTAACACATTTACTTGAAAGTAACACAATAGTTACTTTCTGAAGTAACTAGTTACTTTTATAATTTGTAACTCAGTAAGTAATTTAGTAACTTTTTGGAAGAAGTAACTAGTACTGTAACTTTTTAAAAGTAACTTGCCCAACACTGGTGACATCACAATGGAACATGTTTGAGTTCCATTTGAATAATTTAAATAATATGTTGACATTAAAAAAGAACAAATAAAATGATAAAAAACTACATAAAACAATGATACAAATTATAATAAAATATTTAAGTCAAATTTATAGAAATAATGAAAAATAAGACAATGAAATATAGATAATAATTCATTTAAAAGCTATTTTAAAAAGGTAAGTTTTGAGCAGTGCCAACCGAGTCTGCTGTCCTAACATATTGGGGTCTGTAGGGTAAGCACTTATTCCCTCCGCCCTGAACATTTATGGAGATGTATGGGCCTTTTAAATCAGTGATAAAAGTGTCTTTCAAGGATAAGTGAGCTCCTGCACTGATTATTATAGTTCAATATTCAATATTTTATCACCAAAACCCCCCAAAAAGCATAAAAAGGCTCCTCCCCGCCCAAAAAAGATGCCCCAAAAATAGCACAGGCACAGTGCCCTTTTCAGCCTTTGAGCACCTGCCCCTCTAAAGTCCTGTGCACGTCCCTGTCTGTACTAGCTGTGATGCTATGGAAGTAAGACAGACCTGGACTAGCTGTGATGTTATGGAAGTAAGACAGACCTGTACTAGCTGTGATGCTATGGAAGTAAGACAGTATCTGTACTAGCTGTGATGCTATGGAAGTAAGACAGACCTGTACTAGCTGTGATGCTATGGAAGTAAGACAGACCTGTACTAGCTGTGATGCTATGGAAGTAAGACATACCTGGACTAGCTGTGATGCTATGGAAGTAAGACAGACCTGGACTAGCTGTGATGCTATGGAAGTAAGACAGACCTGTACTAGCTGTGATGCTATGGAAGTAAGACAGACATGTACTAGCTGTGATGCTATGGAAGTAAGACAGACCTGTACTAGCTGTGATGCTATGGAAGTAAGACAGACCTGGACTAGCTGTGATGCTATGGAAGTAAGACAGACCTGGACTAGCTGTGATGCTATGGAAGTAAGACATACCTGGACTAGCTGTGATGCTATGGAAGTAAGACAGACCTGGACTAGCTGTGATGCTATGGAAGTACCTGTAGGCTACTAATTGTGATGGGCTATGGAAGTTCCATTAAGCTTATTTTTACATCTACAAGATAGCCCCTTCAAGAAGTTTAGATGGTGGAATAAATGAAGGTTTGTAGCTTTGATTGATAATGCCGTTTGCACAAAAGAAGCCCTGGGGCATGTACATGTACACTTCCATCTGAAATACTGTGCATTATTAGTAAACGGTAAATAGAATGCATTCATCTTTACAGCGTATGCCTCACATTCAGTCTGTTCAGCTCAGTGCCTTGCTCAAGGACACAATGTTGACTCACTGAGAACTGGCACCTGTCAGATTACCAGACGACTGTCTCTTGGCCCACCGCTGCACCTATTATATTGGTACCAATGTGTTTCAACAAAAGGAAAGAGAGGGCAATTTTAGACATGCAGATTATTATTATTATTATTATTATTATTATTATTATTATTATTATTATTATTATTATTATTATTATTATTATTATTATTATTATTATTATTATTATTATTCTATTGTAGAATACTATCGCCACGCTACAGCCCTCTGTGTTACTCAACCCCCTTGGCATTTCAGCCATCACGTCACACATCTGTCAATAATTAAATGTCAGGGTAGCACAATAATTCCTTCTGGTTATTATATTTATTGATGCACGTTGAAATAGGATCTGCAGATGATGAATAAAGAGACACATGCAGAGGAAATTGGCTAACCAGACAACAACAGCCTGTTTCACTTCAATACAAAACACAGTCACTTAAAGGGGAACTCCAACATTTTGGGAAATTAGCTTATTTAACATCTTCCCTGGAGTTAGACAAGAAGATACATACCTTTTTTGTCTCTGTGCGTGCATTTTAGCTTTGGGAATAGACGCTCCGTTAGTGTTACGAAGGATCAGATTAAACCGAATATATATATTTATTGATTGATATATATTGCATAATATTTGTATATCGTTTGATATCCCTTGTATATTCCTTGTACATAATATTTCATTCTCCTATTGGACAGCGGTCCACAGGCGCCATGGCCATACCTTCAATGTCGGGTTCAAAGTCACCGCCGGGGACATGCCTGGACATGAACGGTACTGCGCAAGGATATGAGACAGGAATAAAGCTGGTACTAGTTTGTTCATCTAAGCGTATAAATACGGCGCAGGTGAATACAGAAGCACTTAGTAACTAAAGTTGAAGCCTCACCCACGATACGACGTGCGGTGCAGTATGGCCTGTTTTGCCCCAAATAGAGCATTGAGACCGCGTGCGAATTAATAACTGAAGTGTCAGAGTTTAACGCTGTACCGTCGAGTTCGACCTATTCTATTAAGTCAGTAATAGTCTATTTGTGTATAGTGTATCGTGCGGCTAAAGTTCTACAGTGACCAGCATCACCAACATTTCCTCGTACCAGCTAGAGTGCTTATCCAGGCTGGGCTGCTTACCATGGCGCTTTCACCCGAGGGGCCCTAGACGAGGACCGCGTGGATTATGTACACTGGATAACCTACCGACGACTGCATAGCCCTTTTCGGCTGGATTATATTTGCTTTTGGTCCTGTAATTAATGGAGCGGAGAATCGCCGACACCCACAAGTGTGTGGGATTTAACCTGTGAGGAGCCACGTCGAGTCTGCCTTTCAGAAGTCTGAGGCCGGCTAGCTTTCTTCCATGTGGAGCTACATGCTACGGAGAACAGCTGTATTCGTCTGTGGATCAAGATCTTATTGCACCGTCTCCTGTACTCGGAGTCTCCTTATCATCGTTGACCCAGACTCTACTACCGACAAATCCTCTACCCTTGCTGGCTTACAACCGGGGGGACCTTACCAGTATCTCCCGCTATATTACTAGTGTACCATAGATATAATTCCCTAAGATTCAGGTTGTATGATTATTTCCTGCGTAATATGAGAATGGACATTCGTTATTGATTTGCCTACGCACATTCCTTTACCTTATAAGCGCATCCAAAGTGAAGTAAAGTAAAGTATATTATGTACCTTTTGCTGCTAATAAATACTTAAATACAGCTTTGTGTGGAACCGAGTCATTGTGGGGAAGTGTTCATCATTAGATACCTGTGTACTGTATGGCCAGTAGGAATGTACATAAGACGGTAGTGGTTTAATGATACCATACTTATCAATACAGTCAGGGAATTGTACCCCTCAGTTACAATTGGTCCTTCGAGCCGGATGGTAACTAGCGTAATATTAATATAGTGGTATTAATATTGACATGGCCAATGATGAACACTCCACAAACGGTTCTCCTAAAATAGATCGCCCGCAGCGTAGACGGCAGACACCTCAGTACTTAGAGGATTACGTTGCCAGTATACTACCTAGCTTTCTACAGACGGTAAACGCGGAAAAAGTAGATAGTAAAATTATGTCCGACCCTATCGACCAGGCTACCCTGCCAATAGAGACCCTAGTGGGTTCTAACGTAACTGACCAAGCTCACGGTGGGGACCAGGAGGGACCTGACATGACTTTACCCCCCGCCAAGACCGAAGAAGTAGTCCCCGGAGAGCTCCAGGATAAAGAAAGCCCTCCAGGGATGGAACTCGACCCACTACAAGAAGGGACGAGCACCCCGGAGATGGATCTCCTTGACTCGCCACAGGAGAACGGATCTCCAACAAGTACGACCAGGAGCGGATCACCTCAACCAGCGTCTTCCCCCAGCGAGGCGGACAAGATGCTGGCGCAGGCCTTCCTCGCCAGCCTGGCAGCCTCAACCGAGCGCGATCGACTCCAAGCACAGACGCTTAGTGAGCGCGAACATTCTTCCATGGAAAGAGAACGCCTTCAAGCGCAGCAACGGAGTGACGAAGACCGTATACGTCTAGAGATTAGACGCCTCCAGACGGAAGAGAATATGGGAAGAGACCGGGCCGAAGCCCAGCGCGCCGCCGCCGAAGCACAGCGCGCCGCTGCCGGTGCCCAAAGAGAAGCAGAGCGCGACCTCGTTCTCACCAAGCGCGAAGCCGAGCGCGACCGATTACAAGCGCAGATAATGGAGCAGCTGATTACCAGGGCAACCCCCCCTCCCTCCGCACGGGGCTCCAGGGCCTCGTCAAGACAAGGGTCAAGGGCACCCTCCCCTACCCGATCAAGCGACCCTGAGCCCGACCACCAGAGAGAGCCTATACCCCTCTCCGAACCCCTTCCCCGACCGGTCCAAGCGAGACCCAGCTACAGGGAAGAACCGGTCTATACCGCGGAGAGGCTAAATAGACGACTACAGGATCTAGATGACCTGCCAGAGGAAGAAGAAGAGGGAGAGGAGGAGAGTCAAGCCCAACAGCAGCACAGTACTCCACAGGACCAGGAGGTCCAGTACAGCCCAGGCTTTACCCCTGCGGCTCTGCGCTACAGACCCCCGACTCAATTCACGGGTGAGCTTGACGCACGACCAGCCCCGAGGAACAGCACCTGGGTACGCGGGCCATGGTACCCAGCAGGTACCAGCCCACCAAGACACGTAAGAGGAGATTCGCCTAGGAGGCCTCTCCTCCAACGCTCACCGATGTGCCAGCCATCCATGGCATCGTACCTTGGCACACCGACGTTCCCGGACTTCACACACGAGAACAGAGCACAGTACACAGAGCTACGAATGTGCTTAGAGACAATGCTGTCCGATGGAGCTGATGAACCGTACAAATATGCTATCCTACTAAAGCACCTCAAGGTGCCCCGAGCGCACAATATAGCGCTGGCATATGCCACCTCTACTACCCCATACACCGCGGCTCTAGCAGCACTCGACCAAAGATATGGACGCATATGGGACTACGTAATACAAGAGATAAGGCATATTGACCGTCTACCCCCAGCCACAGACAATCGCTCACTAGATGACCTGTCTATCAAGGTACAATCCCTGGTAGGGATGCTGGGGGCGCAAAAGGAAAAGGGTATGCACGAACTGTACGCGAACTCTAATGTCGAGAGGATTTTAGAGAAGCTTCCGCCCACCCGACAAGAGCGCTTCAGGCGGCAAAGAGACCACCGTGATCCTAACGGTCCCGAGCCATCCCTCCTAGACCTAGCCGACTTCCTGGCAAGAGAAGTCAACAGCCTACGGTTGGATACGTTCATGCGGAGCACACCAAGCTCCAGAGAGGGACCTAGGAGAGCAAACGATGGCCGCAGATTGGTGACCGTCATGCACCAATCAGAATCAGTACCGAGCAACAAAAACCACAGTACCCCCTCGATGAAAGAGAAGTGGAAGATGGTGTGCCCGTACTGCGAAAAGGAACACTGGCTGTCACACTGTGACACGTTCAAGAAGATGACCACCGACGAGGTGAGTCAATGGATAAAGTCCAACCGACGCTGTTACCGATGTGCGCGCAGTCACATGGCAGCCGATTGCCGCTTAAAGAAGAGGTGTAGTCGGTGTGACGGAGCCCACCTAGACGTCCTACACGACAGTAACAGAAGAAAGCCTGCACCCTCAAGCAGCACAACGGCAAGTGTTATGTACATTGACCCCGCCAGCAGCGGGGGCGCCCGGGTGCTCTTAAAGGTGGTCCGCGTAACATTGAGTTACCAAGACAAAGTCATGGACACTTACGCCGTCCTTGACGACGGGTCAGAGAAGACCCTTCTCCTCGCGTCCGCTGCGGCCCAGCTGGGGCTGCGGGGGAGCGAAGACCAGATGACGATTCGGACAATAAGAAGAGATCTAAAGACGATAAAGGGCGAGAATGTCTCCTTCACTATCGCAGCAAGCGGGCAGCCAGAGAGACGGTATAGGATCACTAACGCTTTCACCAGCCAAGACATAGGCCTGTCGCAGTACACCTACCCCATCGCCAAGCTGATGGATAAATATGTGCACCTGCGTCAACTACCTATACCGCTCATAGACGGTGCCACCCCGACCCTGCTGATAGGCTCCGACCATGCAGACCTCATCGTCCCGATGGACCGGGTCCACACAGGGCCCTGAGGCTGTCCTGCAGCAGTCGAGACCCGCCTAGGATGGACACTACAAGGCCCCCTCGCTAGGTCTCTTAACCGAACAGCAGCCACTAGCTGCCTCCACTCCAGAGTGACAGAAGAAGACACCACCCTCCTACAGCATGTCGAGAGGCTATGGACACTAGAGACAATGCCCTTTAAGAACGAAAAGAAAGACATTCGTTCCAAGGAAGACATTTACGCTATAGCCCTCCTCGAGCGGGGGACAAAGAGAGTCAAAGTCAACGGACTGATGAGATACGCAACTCCACTCCTGAGGCGAGAGGGCATGCCTACCTTCCACGCCCCAAAAGAAGCGACGGAGCGGTATCTATTGAACACAGAGCGGCGCCTAGCCAGAGACCCCGCTCAAGAGACTGTGTATCGCGCTGAGATTGACAAGCTAATCACAGCGGGACACATAAAGAAAATTGACATTAAAGAGGCCGATCAGACGACCGAATCATGGTACGTGCCGCACCACAAAGTCCACCACAACGGCAAGGATCGTATTGTGTTCAACTGCAGCTACCAGATCGGATCACAAAATCTGAATAAAGAGCTCTTGCCCGGCCCAACACTCGGCCCCTCTCTACTAGGCGTGTTACTACGTTTCCGCCAAGACAAGGTGGCCATCAGCGGCGACATCAAAGGGATGTTCCTGCAGGTGCGACTAGTGGAGGAGGGCAAGCCCCTGCTGCGGTTCCTATGGAGAGAGAGGATCGGGGACGAGCAACCAGCCATCTATCAATGGGAAGTCCTCCCTTTCGGAACCACATGCAGCCCATGCTGTGCTACGTTTGCACTGCAAAAACACGTCGCAGAGGACCCAGCAGCTGATGAAGAGGTCCGACAAAGTGTAGGAAATAGTTTCTACGTGGACAACTGTCTGCAAAGCGTCTCGACGCCAGAAGAAGCCGAGGCCCTCCTACTCAAGCTCCGCGCCTCCCTGATCAAAGGCGGCTTTGATCTCAGGCAGTGGGCCAGCAGCGACCCTCAAGTATTGCGCAGCCTCTCCCCCGAGGACAAGGCAGCAAGCAGCGAGACCTGGATGGCGACCATCCCAGGAGAAGCCCAAGAAATGACATTAGGACTGGTCTGGCGCTTCAAAACAGACTCGCTCCATTATAAACACACACCCCTGACCAAGGAGCAGGGAAGGTCGACTGCACTACCAGACGGAGTGTATACAGAACACTCGCCAGACAATATGACCCGTTGGGATGTATTCTACCTTACACCACCAGGGCAAAGATGATTGTAAGAGCGTTATGGGACAAGGACCAGGGCTGGGACGACCCCATACCCGAACACCTTGCCTCCACATGGAGAGAGTGGGAGACAGAACTCAGCTCACTCCCAGGTGTCAACATACGCCGCAGCTACTTCCCACCCACAGTGAGGCCGGAGACGTGCCAGATGGACCTGCACGTCTTCAGCGACGCCTCTGAAGTAGCCTACGGTTCGGTGGCCTACTTGCGTGCCCGAGAGGAGGGAGGAGAAATACATACTGCTTTCATCCTCAAGAATAGCCCCACGCAAGCAACAATCTATCACGCGTCTAGAGCTCTGCGCAGCCCTAGCAGGAGCGCAACTCGCCACGTTAATCCAACGTGAACTCACCATCCCGGTGCAAAGAACAATCTTGTGGTCAGACTCCACGACAGTACTCACATGGATCCGGTCTGATTCGTGTAGATACAAGGTCTTCGTGGGAGTCAGAGTCACAGAGATCCAAGATTTAACAGAAGCAGCAAGCTGGAGGTATGTGGACACAAAACACAACCCAGCTGACGTCATCACCCGGGGAATGTCCCTGGATGACCTCACCCGTCACAATCTATACAGTGACGGGCCAGAGTTCCTCAAGCTCCCGGAAGAAGAGTGGCCTACACCCACCCCACGGGAAGCGAGTAAAGAGGAGGCCGAGAACAAGAAATCTATGTTCTGTGGATTGACCACACTCGTCTCCACAGACCCCGACATAGACGATTGCCTCAACCTTGAGAGTGCGCAGCTAAAGACATTCCTGTGGCACCACCCAGAGGTTCAGCTCACTACTGACATTACTGCAGCTAACTACGAAGAAGCAGAACTTCTTCTCCTACAGCGAGCCCAGAGAGACTCGTTTCCCGATGAGCTAGACTGTCTACAGGGAGCAAAGCCCGTCCCGTCAGACAGCAGATTGCTCCACCTAGCCCCCGAGAGCGACGCCCATAATCTCATCAGAGTGGGTGGTCGTCTGCGGAGAGCTCCAGACTTACCGGATGACGTCAAGTACCCGATAGTCTTAAACAGCCGACACAAGGTCACAGAGCTGATCATAAAGAAATACGACGAGGATGTGCATCACGCCGGGGCAGAGAGAGTCTTCGCGGAGATCAGATGTCGTTATTGGATACTGCAAGGGAGAGAAGCAGTACGACGTTTCCAGCGGACTTGTCTAGACTGTCGTAAATGGCGAGCACAGCCCAGTATACCCCGGATGGCTGACCTACCTCCCTGTCGCCTCCGACTCGGCGACAAGCCTTTTTACTCCACCGGTATGGACTGTTTCGGCCCGCTGTATGTAAAGAAAGGAAGAGGGACCGAGAAGCGGTGGGGTATTGTATTCAAATGCATGACCACCCGAGCAATGCACATAGAACTCCTTCCAACCATGAGCACAGACTCATTCCTTATGGCCTTCCGAAGATTCACATCGCGGAAAGGCAAACCGTCTATATTATTGTCTGATCACGGGACAAACTTCAAAGGCGGAGAAAGAGAGCTGAGAGAGAGCTTCCAAGCTATGGGCCCAGAACTTAAGACCCACTTCGCTCCATCCCAGATTGATTTCCAGTTTAATCCCCCGAATGCACCTCACTTCGGTGGAACTTGGGAACGAGAAGTACGTTCAATAAAGACAGCCCTGTACGCCGTGCTTGGGGCCCAGACCGTGGCGGAAGAAGTCCTAATGACAGTCCTCACGGAGATCGAGGGAGTATTGAACTCAAAGCCCCTCGGTTACGTCTCAAGTGATGTAGCAGATGTCGACCTAGTCACCCCCAACACTCTCTTGATGGGGCGGCTGGACCCCGCGCTACCACAGACAGTGTACAGGCCTGAAGAAGCGAACGGCCGAAGAATGTGGAGGTACAGTCAAGTATTGGCTGACAAGTTTTGGAACAGCTTCCTACTCCACTATCTACCGTCTCTACAGACCCGCCAGAAATGGGTGAAAGAGAGGGACAATTTGACAGAAGGAACAGTCGTCATGATTATCGACCAGTCACTACCCCGAGCTATGTGGCCGGCTGGCCGCGTAAGCAAAGTGATCACTGGTGCCGACGGAAAGGTCAGAGCGGCCGAAGTGCTCGTCCAAGGGCGGATCTACACCCGACCCGTGGCGAGGCTAATAGAGTTGCCAAGGCTTCCCGATACTATTGATGACGACCATGACCCCATGACTTTGTGAACTGCCCTACCCTCACAACAGACATTGAGTAGTGGACAGTGCGGTTAATCTGTCTCTGCTTATCTAATTAGGTGGGACTAATTAGGAGGCGGCTGTTACGAAGGATCAGATTAAACCGAATATATATATTTATTGATTGATATATATTGCATAATATTTGTATATCGTTTGATATCCCTTGTATATTCCTTGTACATATACACGGAATATCCCTTTAGCCTAGTACAGACCATAATATTTCATTCTCCTATTGGACAGCGGTCCACAGGCGCCATGGCCATACCTTCAATGTCGGGTTCAAAGTCACCGCCGGGGACATGCCTGGACATGAACGGTACTGCGCAAGGATATGAGACAGGAATAAAGCTGGTACTAGTTTGTTCATCTAAGCGTATAAATACGGCGCAGGTGAATACAGAAGCACTTAGTAACTAAAGTTGAAGCCTCACCCACGATACGACGTGCGGTGCAGTATGGCCTGTTTTGCCCCAAATAGAGCATTGAGACCGCGTGCGAATTAATAACTGAAGTGTCAGAGTTTAACGCTGTACCGTCGAGTTCGACCTATTTTATTAAGTCAGTAATAGTCTATTTGTGTATAGTGTATCGTGCGGCTAAAGTTCTACAGTGACCAGCATCACCAACGTTTCCTCGTACCAGCTAGAGTGCTTATCCAGGCTGGGCTGCTTACCATGGCGCTTTCACCCGAGGGGCCCTAGACGAGGACCGTGTGGATTATGTACACTGGATAACCTACCGACGACTGCATAGCCCTTTTCGGCTGGATTATATTTGCTTTTGGTCCTGTAATTAATGGAGCGGAGAATCGCCGACACCCACAAGTGTGTGGGATTTAACCTGTGAGGAGCCACGTCGAGTCTGCCTTTCAGAAGTCTGAGGCCGGCTAGCTTTCTTCCATGTGGAGCTACATGCTACAGAGAACAGCTGTATTCGTCTGCGGATCAAGATCTTATTGCACCGTCTCCTGTACTCGGAGTCTCCTTATCATCGTTGACCCAGACTCTACTACCGACAAATCCTCTACCCTTGCTGGCTTACAACCGGGGGGACCCTACCAGTATCTCCCGCTATATTACTAGTGTACCATAGATATAATTCCCTAAGATTCAGGTTGTATGATTATTTCCTGCGTAATATGAGAATGGACATTCGTTATTGATTTGCCTACGCACATTCCTTTGCCTTATAAGCGCATCCAAAGTGAAGTAAAGTAAAGTATATTATGTACCTTTTGCTGCTAATAAATACTTAAATACAGCTTTGTGTGGAACCGAGTCATTGTGGGGAAGTGTTCATCATTAGATACCTGTGTACTGTATGGCCAGTAGGAATGTACATAAGACGGTAGTGGTTTAATGATACCATACTTATCAATACAGTCAGGGAATTGTACCCCTCAGTTACAGTTAGCATAGCTTAGCTTCATCACTGGAAGTGAGGCAGGACAGTAGCCTTACAGTGCCTTACAGTGTATTGCAAGGTCTGACATTGACCAAATTTGATATGCATGACCTTGGTGGGCTCTAGGTCAACTCCTGAAAAGGGGGTCAATGTCAGACCTTGCAATCAAAAGTTAGGGGGCGCACTGAAATTATGGCAAGGGTTATTAGCCCCCTAACTTTTGATTGCAAAGTCTGACATTGACCCCCTTTTCAGGAGTTGACCTAGAGCCCACCAATGTCATGCATATCAAGTTTGGTCAATGTCAGACCTTGCAATACACTGTAAGGCACTGTAAGGCTACTGTCCTGCCTCACTTCCAGTGATGAAGCTAAGCTATGCTAACGGAGCGTCTATTCCCAAAGCTAAAATGCACGCACAGAGACAAAAAAGGTATGTATCTTCTTGTCTAACTCCAGGGAAGATGTTAAATAAGCTAATTTCCCAAAATGTTGGAGTTCCCCTTTAAAGGCAGTGGCGGCTGGTCAATGGGGGCGCTAGAGCGCCGCTCTCCCTGGTGAAAAGAGAGAAGAAGAAGAAATCAAATAAACATGTTTAAAATGAATAATATTTACTCATTTTAAGTATGTTTGTGTTTCCAATGCACAATATACCGTTAATATATCAAATATAATTATTTTTTTCATGAACAGGAAGTGACTGTCTGCTAGAGAATAATACCGCCTCTATACTTTCCATAGCCGCATTTCTCCTGGGCTAGACGCATAGCGCTCACAGTGGGCGTGCACTGGTTTCATCGCTGTACTGTCGCAGCCAATCAGTGCGTAATTCGCTGTGCGTTGAAATATGATGTATTATGATGGAAACCGGGCGCGTTTTGAAGCGGTCTATATCATTCTAAGCAAGCAGCGTCAATAATTTCCGTAGCCGCATTTCTCGGAGACGCTCTCTGATTGGCCAACGCCAGTTTCTACACTGGGAAAGCCTAGCCACTCTTCGTTCGAAGTAGGTTGGTAACGTTAGAGTTTGTCTTAGAGCGTGACGGCAAGTTCTTTCGACGGTTAAGCTTAGGCACTCTTTCAAAGTTGGTTAAGGTTAGAGTTTGTCTTAGAGCAGGGCGATAGAACGCCAGGTAGTTTGCAGGCTGTTCGACGCAGAAATGGGCAAAGACAGACGCATTCAACAACAACAACAACAAGCTATTTGGCTAATAGCTGGATGCAGTCTGGACAGAGTGGATATACATCAACGGTCTGGGACTGTGGGACAACAGTGGACATAATTATACACTTTATCAAGCCCTCCTCGACCACGTAAACAGTGAGTTAATTCGGTCTCTCTCTCTCTCTCTCTCTCTCTCGCTCTCTCTCTGTTGTTGTTAATTTGACGCATAATGGATGAATGAATGAATGGTAACTTGTTTAAAATGACAAGATATATATATATATGTGTTCATTATTGCATTGATCATACGTGTACTAGTGTAGTAACTCGACTTAACGTTGGTAGCGCGGCGGCTACATCCATTAAAAGGTTCGGCTCCATTAGCGCCAGATCTATCGCCGGCATCGAGAGGTTACAGCTAACTTGGCGGAAAGGCGTTTGCTATATTAAAGCCTAAATGTGTGAATTTCCGGCACACTCACACTGTGTCGAGAGCGGCCCGCGGGCTGGTTCCAGGTGAAGCGGGGTGGTTCCAGATGAAGCGGGCTGGTTCCAGGTGAAGCGGGCTGGTTCCAGATGAAGCGGGCTGGTTCCAGGTGAAGCGGGCTGGTTCCAGGTGAAGCGGGCCGGTTCCAGGTGAAGCGGGCTGGTTCCAGGTGAAGCGGGCCGGTTCCAGGTGAAGCGGGCTGGTTAAAGGTGAAGCAGGCTGGTTCCAGGTGAAGCGGGCTGGTTCCAGGTGAAGCGGGCTGGTTCCAGGTGAAGCGGGCTGGTTCCAGGTGAAGCGGGCTGGTTCCAGGTGAAGCGGGCTGGTTCCAGGTGAAGCGGGCTGGTTCCAGGTGAAGCGGGCCGGTTCCAGGTGAAGCGGGCTGGTTCCAGGTGAAGCGGGCTGGTTCCAGGTGAAGCAGGCTGGTTCCAGGTGAAGCGGGCTGGTTCCAGGTGAAGCGGGCTGGTTCCAGGTGAGGCGGGGTGGTTCCAGGTGAAGCGGGCTGGTTAAAGGTGAAGCGGGCTGGTTCCAGGTGAAGCGGGCTGGTTCCAGGTGAAGCGGGCTGGTTCCAGGTGAAGCGGGCTCGTTCCAGGTGAAGCGGGCTGGTTCCAGGTGAAGCGGGCTGGTTCCAGGTGAAGCGGGCTAGTTCCAGGTGAAGCGGGCTAGTGGGCTAGTTCCAGGTGAAGCGGGCTGGTTCCAGGTGAAGCGGGCTGGTTCCAGGTGAAGCGGGCTGGTTCCAGGTGAAGCGGGCTGGTTCCATGTGAAGCGGGCTGGTTCCAGGTGAAGCGGGCTGGTTCCAGGTGAAGCGGGCTGGTTCCAGGTGAAGCGGGCTGGTTCCAGGTGAAGCGGGCTAGTTCCAGGTGAAGCGGGCTAGTGGGCTAGTTCCAGGTGAAGCGGGCTGGTTCCAGGTGAAGCGGGCTGGTTCCAGGTGAAGCGGGCTGGTTCCAGGTGAAGCAGGCTGGTTCCAGGTGAAGCAGGCCGGTCACACGGGTTACTCGATGTTGGAGGGGCTTGATTTCAACGTTAACCCTTTGTTGTGTTAACTACACACTCAGGGTGCCCTATGAAGCTGTAGGTAATACCCTGCAGTACCATGTAGTATCTACAATTAGCTGCATTGCTTTTGTTCTGTCTATTTTACTGCTGTGGAGCACTTTGATCTGCAATGCGTGTATGAAAGGTGCTATACAAATAAAGTGTATTATTATTATTATTATTATTATTATTATTATTATTATTATTATTATTATTATTATTATTATTATTATTATTATTATTATTATTATTATACAGTCTAATACCCTTGAACACCTTGTAGTAGAGTTGGGGGTAAGTCACAAGCAAGTCTCAAGTCTTAGTGTCTACAGATAGCGTTTCTTTCAAGGCGGACCGCTTTGAAAATAAAAAATATGGGCGGCTAAGTGGCGCAGTGGGCAAGGCGCTCGCCACTAACGCAGGAGATGCTGGGTTCGAGCCCAGCTCTCGGTGTTGCTTCCGGCTTGGCTGGTCGTTCATACTAATACAATTGGCAGTGTTAGGGGGTGGGAAAGCCGGTGGGTGGGGATCGGACGTTGTGGACAGCGACCCCTACAGGTCGGTTGGTGCGCCTGTACAGCAGAATCAGGAAGCCACGGGGGCAGCGTGAGCCTCCCACACGTTACTCCTCGCCGCTGAGAGATCGCGCTGTACAGGTGAAAAGATGCGACGGCTGCCTCCTGGTGTACCGGAGGGGACACGTGATGCAAGGCTTGGTCCACATTGCAGCCGACCAGTGGGAGGCATGGTCTAGCAACGTTCAAGACAGGGGAGGGTAGAATTGGATGATACGAAATTGGGATGGGAGAAAAACAAAAAAATGGGAGAAAAAGTAGATAAAAAAAAATAAAATAAAAAATATGCATGCTCAGAGCGTTTCCAGAACTCCGGACCTCAATCTGCTTGAGTCTCACGACTCCCGCGGCTCCGCCACTTGCTCGATTTTGATTGGTCGGTCGAAAAAAGTGACCTTGATGAGCGGCGCTCCTCTCCAAAAGTTGAACTATTTTCAACTTTATGCGCTGGGAGCGCTCCGCCCAAAAACGCTAGCCGCCGAGAGCGCTAAAACGCTGGGAAAAGGGCCGCGCCTGTCGCGTCTGTAGCATAGAAATGAATGACAGAAAGGAGCTGTCAACTCATAAAAAGCTGGCTGTGGACACGACCCCTTAAGGGCTTGTGTCCCTAGCAGAGGTTTTTTTCAAGGCGGACCGCTGTAAAAAAATAAAAAATAAAAAAAGCTGCCACGGCTCCGCCCCTTCCTCGATGTTGATTACCTTGATGAGCGCGCTCCTTTCCAAAAGTTTAACTAGTTTCAACTTTATGCGCTGAGAGCGCTCCGCCCAAAAACGCTGCCGCCGCGAGCTCATAAACGCGAGGCGCGGGGCTGGCAGCGTAGAAATGAATGACAGGAAGGAGCTTGTGTCCGCTATGGACACAAGCCCTAAAGGGGTTTATTTTACCCATGGTGGTGAAGGAGGCAATTTCCACCCTACTTGGGGAGCGCTTTGAGTGTCTAGAAAAAGCACTACATAAATGTCATGATCATTCATTCATTCATAATCTCACACACATCCAAAGACGTGAGCGCATAATATTGGTATGCTATTTCATCATCAAGTATTTTAGCATTTTTCCTTTAATTAGGCCTTCCATTGACAGTTTTCAACACAGATGATAGTGGTAGAAAGAGAGAGTTGAAATGACTGGTATCATGGTGTGCAGGGTGAGTAGCATGTCTGGATGACTGCTTTTAAATCTTCATCTAAGACCCTTTGAATGCCAGAACAGATTATTATATCCGCAACAGTTTCCCACTTTGTATTCGTTATGCGGCGCACGCAAGTCATAATGATAATAATAATACACTTTATTTGTATAGCACCTTTCATACAAGATTTGCAGCCCAAAGTGCTTCACAGCAGTGACACAAAATAGACATTGGCATAAATGTAGGCATTTGCATAAAATTGGCACAATAATAGACAGGGCATAAAATGAGCACAGAATTGACATTAAAACCTCCCTGAAAATGTGTAATAGATTTAGATTAGCGTAGAATAGACAGAGTAAAATAGTCCAATAGTGCAGTGCAATAAGATAGTTATCATCTACAATACAAACAATCACAGTCTGGGTGCTACGAGTCCCAGCAGCAGAGTGTATTAACAGGTGAAGAGCTACGAGTCCCAGCAGCAGAGTGTATTAACAGGTGAAGGTGAAGAGCTACGAGTCCCAGCAGCAGAGTGTATTAACAGGTGAAGGTGAAGAGCTACGAGTCCCAGCAGCAGAGTGTATTAACAGGTGAAGAGCTACGAGTCCCAGCAGCAGAGTGTATTAACAGGTGAAGAGCTACGAGTCCCAGCAGCAGAGTGTATTAACAGGTGAAGAGCTACGAGTCCCAGCAGCAGAGTGTATTAACAGGTGAAGAGCTACGAGTCCCAGCAGCAGAGTGTATTAACAGGTGAAGGTGAAGAGCTACGAGTGCCAGCAGCAGAGTGTATTAACAGGTGAAGAGCTACGAGTCCCAGCAGCAGAGTGTATTAACAGGTGAAGAGCTACGAGTCCCAGCAGCAGAGTGTATTAACAGGTGAAGAGCTACGAGTCCCAGCAGCAGAGTGTATTAACAGGTGAAGAGCTACGAGTCCCAGCAGCAGAGTGTATTAACAGGTGAAGAGCTATGAGTCCCAGCAGCAGAGTGTATTAACAGGTGAAGAGCTACGAGTCCCAGCAGCAGAGTGTATTAACAGGTGAAGAGCTACGAGTCCCAGCAGCAGAGTGTATTAACAGGTGAAGGTGAAGAGTCCCAGCAGCAGAGTGTATTAACAGGTGAAGAGCTACGAGTCCCAGCAGCAGAGTGTATTAACAGGTGAAGGGCTACGAGTCCCAGCAGCAGAGTGTATTAACAGGTGAAGGTGAAGAGGTACGAGTCCCAGCAGCAGAGTGTATTAACAGGTGAAGAGCTACGAGTCCCAGCAGCAGAGTGTATTAACAGGTGAAGGTGAAGAGCTACGAGTCCCAGCAGCAGAGTGTATTAACGGTAGGTTATGTAGATAACCTAGTTATATTAGTATTGGCTGAGCGTTCCGCTCTGAGCCGTATGAGATATTCTATCTCCTATGATACCTATTGTATCTCCATACAAACAAAAAAATACATGCACCACACCTGTATGGGGCTCCGCCCCCATGGTGGCACCGCCCATATAGCAGTGACGGTAGTCACCACACACCCTTCCTCGCCAAAAACCCGTCCCAGGAAAAGATTCCTCAAGAGGGAACTCAGGGCCGCGCAGAGCGGAACGCTCAGCCAATACTAATATAACTAGGTTATCTACATAACCTACCGTTATATGCCGTATTTGCTATCGCGTTCCGCTCTGAGCCGTATGAGATATGGGGAAGAGCGGACGCGAAGCCCGACAAATGTACCCCCTGAGGACCCGTAAGCCCACATCAAGGGGTGCGGGGAGCCCTGTCACCCCATCCTCCCTAATGAAGGGGGGGCGCAGTCAACTCCACCTGAATGCGAACAAGAGGGAAACTAGAACCCCTTGAACACACCATACAGGCGGAACCACGTGTGACTCAACACACTGTGGCCCATACCCATACACTCCTGCCACCCGACCAAAGGACGGGAAGCAGGAAAGGCCACAGACCCCAGAACCGCCTGGGAGACAGAACCCCCGGTCATGTCCATGAGGAAAAACCTTACAAAGGAGCCCGGGGAGGACCATGAAGCTGCAGCACAGATGGCCTCCACCGAGGCCCCACCCAGGAGAGCGGCAGAGGCAGCCACCCCACGAGTGGAGTGCGCCCTGACGCCCCCAGGGGGATCCTGCCCAGCCAACGTGTAGCAGAGGGCAACACCCTCGCACAACCAATGGGACAGGCGCTGCTCCGACAGTGCCTTACCAGCACGAGCCCCACCATAACAGACAAAAAGCTGGTCGGTAACCCTGAAATCCTGAGTACGGCTGAGGTAAAACCCCAAGCACGGACTGGACATGACAGGTGAAGGCCCGCATCTAACTCACTAGTGTGAGGAGGAGGACGAAACGCCTGAACCACAATATCCCGGGAGCGGAAGGAACTCCGGATATTCTTAGGCACGAAAGCAGGATCAGGTCGCAGAGTGACACCGCAATCGGTCCGAAAAAACAGGCACTCTGGACGTACCGAGAGAGCACAGAGCCCACCTACGCGTTTAGCGAAAGTGACAGCCAGAAGGAACGCGGTCCCGAAGGACAGCTGTCCCAACAGCGCCTGCTCGAGCGGCTCAAACGGGGCCAAGGACAACCGACCGAGGACCAATTGAAGATCCCAAGTCGGAGTTAAGGAGCGTTGCACCGGCTTAACGCGTCGAGCGCCAAGCAGGAAACGCTTCACAAGAGGGTGGCTGAACAAGACATCCCCTCAAACCCCTCATGATAGGAGGATATAGCTGCTGCATATACCCTCACCGTCGAAGCCGACAGTCTATCAAGGAGAGACTGGAGGTAACTAAGGACAGCATCCAGGGGGCAGGAGACTGAGTCCCGGCCCCCCGCCTTACACCACACTTGGAACATACGTCATCTGCCCGCGTAAGCGCGACAGTGGATGGAGCATGCGCATTCCAGATGGTAACACCACCAGGATCAAGAACCTGCGCCCCTCAACGTACCCGTCCCAACAACTGACCTAACAGATGTATGGGGAAGAATCCCTGGCGGCACGGCATCGGTCCCAGACCCGCCTGGCCATGTCCAGACGCAATCCTCACCCGTCAGGATGAGGGCCGCCCCGCGACAGTACACCTGCACCCATATTCTCCCTGCCGGGGATGTGGGGAGCCCTCAGGCCGCGCAGATGGAGGACGCCCATAGCCAGCCGCCCGCCGCCTGGTGCAGACAGGGGGAGCGTACTCCTCCCTGTCTGTCGATACACGACACTGACGTCGTATCGTCCGTCCTGATCAACACCATTTGTGGACCAGAAGGACCGCTTTCAACACCAACACATTGAACGTAGCGCAGACCGGGCAGCATGGTTTGCCAGCTGCCCCCTACTGCGTTGGCCCGACGCGTCACCAGCGAGGGAGGCGTCGGTGAAAACGCGACGTGAGACAGCGCCGTAACCGTCCTAGGACGGAACCTCCCAAGCGTGTTGACAACACGCTCTGAGATGGATGCCCATAGCCCTCCAACCGTTGAATGGGAAGAGGAATACTCTACATCCAGTCTACAGCAACCCCAGGCTGGTAGAGACCTGCCTGGTACGAGACCTGACGATCCACCTTGACCGCGAAGGACCAGAACGTCATCAGGGCAGAACACTCCGTAACCCCGGACGACGCAGAGGCCCCAGTGCGGCCTCCACGCACTTGGTGAAGATGCGGGGAGCCAGAGAAAACCGAACGGCAGCCTCTGGTACTCATACGCTAACCCTGCAAAGGAAGCGTAGGTAAGCCCTAGGATGGAAGATCGGGGATGCGCATACGCATCCTACAGGTCTATGGAGGAGAACCAGACCCCCACCTGACAGTGTTCAACAGGTAGGAGACGATCCAAAAAATGCTGAACCTTCCCATGGGACAGGTCCAGCCTGGGTCTTACACCCCTCCCTCCCGACTTCTCGGGCAGAGAACACCGGGAGGAGAACGCCACGACGATGGCTTGCTTCGTCCACAGAGATTGGATCTCGTTGACCAGAGCTGTCACAGCTGGAGACCCCGACAATAGGGTCTGTACCAAACCTGAAAACGGGTGGGGTTGTGTAAACACAAGTCCCCGCCTCAGCGTTCTCTCCATCCACCTCGACATATGATACTGCCGTAGTCATATGTGACGACACTCCCAACGCACCCGCCGTCACGTGGCGCAGGTCCGCTAGGAACCGTAGATAGTTGGCCCGGTCCCCCCACTGTGCGTAGCCAAACCTGGAACCGTGCGAGGAGCGCGTTCCGTGTCGGAACACCTGACCCTGACACCACCCACGAGGCAATCGCACCCAAGGGGGAACCCCGACAGAAAGGGCCGGTCTGATACGGGGGGCTTCCGATGAAAAAAGCCCCCCCACTGAACACCCCTCCAGAACATGCTGAATGAGTTGTTCTGCAGCCGGACATGCAAGGTGTAAGGCCCCCATGGGTTCCTACACACCGTAGCCCTGCAGTGATATTACTACCACACCAAATCATGTGAGCTGCGACCACTTGCCAATATTCCAGGAGTGGGAGACACCAACATGATACCAGGCCTGGCGAAGGCGAGGCCGGGGAAGCCCGCACTGTGTGCCTCAAAAGGTTTCGAGCCCCCCTGCTGACAACACTTAAGTTGACAGACGTAACACCAGGCTCAACCAACACAGATCAAGGTGTGGGAGCCGCTTGACAGCACAACATTCTCACGGACAGACCCAGGCTCAGCCATAAACTGGGTGTCAGCCCCTGTCCCCATGAGAAGCGAAAAGGGGGGCCGCCCGCGCATCAACGAAGGCACGCGGCCTGCAGCCAAAGGAAACAATCAGAGCCCACTTCTTCCGCTGGTGTTGGGGAAGGGAGCGATCGGAGAGCGGGCTGCTCGCGGCAGGACGGTGACGGCTTGTTTGTTCAAGCCGAACCCATCCTACATGGCCGATCCCTCGGCCGCCAAGGCTGTCGGCCTTGTGGACACCTGTCAAATCGACGCCCAGGATACCTCTGGCGGGGGAAAAACATGGCCGCCTGTCGAGGGCCCCGTCATCGCCGCTGACGAGGCCGTGCTCTCTCTTCTTCTGGCTGCGCGGTGTGAGGCGGTGTAGGGCCTAGGACAATACCGCCCGCGCTCCAGCAGAAGACCAAAATCCCCTGCGGAGAGGGGAACCCTGAGCGGTTATAGCTTGCGGCTGGGTCAAAGCTAATAACGTCAACAACCTCGCGCGATGTGTCGACGTCGGCTGGCCCTCAAGGCCCCTCCACCAGACACCATTTTTCTAATAGAAAAAAACAGCAATTCGAACATAGTTCTAATCGTTGCCAATTCCATACCGTGGCGGTACAAGCCTTAACAGCCCACCAGCCACTCGCCAGGCCGACCCACCCATGGTGTCGGCCGGGCGGGGCATTGTTTCAATATATCAAAAACAAAGGACTGATGTTAACATGGAGCACCAGTGGTGATTGCAAACAGCACCCTCCACTGTGGCGTGCACCATGAAAGGGTTAAATGAATAAAAGAGCTAAACCACAAAAAACTGTAGAATGAGCAAACCCATACACAAAGTTTAAGGGGAGACGGACCAGACCCGTCTTCATTCAAAATATTCACAACAGGACACCAGCCCTAGTTTAGCCCATTTACCAAAAAAGGTAAACAAAGCCCCCCCCCGCACTACTCCCCCAGTATACCGATTGACCGTCAGTATGAATGGTTTGAGAGGAGAGAAAACTGTAGCAAGACAGACCTTCTCATAGCAGAGTGACAAAACGAAACAATAGCCCCCTACACAGGGCC
This sequence comes from Notolepis coatsorum, assembly GCF_963971535.1. NCBI lineage: Eukaryota > Metazoa > Chordata > Actinopteri > Aulopiformes > Paralepididae > Notolepis > Notolepis coatsorum. The sequence goes on along the minus strand of NC_140181.1, from coordinate 352,835 downwards.
GCCCCAGGAGGTGGGGGGCCTCGCGTCTAAAAACGCACAGGGCCTCACATTTCTCCCAGGCGGCCCTGCCCTTATACTACTGCAGCCTAGCACCAGGCGATGTGGGACCCAAGACAACAATTGCCTGTGCACAGACACGCAACATGTTTACCATGTCGGCTGGACCCATAGCCCCACTACCCGACGCCAACCCAGATGGGAACACCGTTCAACAAACCCCGCCGGAACACAAGGTAAAATACCTGGCTAGGAAACCTAGCCACGGCCTACCCTGTTTGTCAAACCATTTACCCGAAAAAGGTAAATAGAACTCAGCAAAAAAAAACACAACAGCCACCGACTGACCTTCATTGATGAACTGGGCAAGAGGAGGGAGAGTGACAACATCTCACGGCGGAGACATTAAAACAGCATAGCAATTAGCAGTAGTAATAGCATGCAGCATTAGCGATAGCATGTAGCATAGCTTTAGATGTTTTAGCAGCACGCCCAAGACAGCTTGGAAACCGTTCCCTGCAGAGAACGTTCACCAAACCATCCTGCCCCCGGCGCCAACACACAACATGGTTGTGTTAACAAAACAAACCAGCATTACTAACACTAATACCCATGCCTGAAGACACAGGGCCTACCTGAGTACAAGCTGGCCCGACAGCCAGCCTTGTACAGCTGAACCTCGATGTGCTGTCATCAAACGAGGAACATCAACACAGGCCCGTCGTGTCGCCGAAAACATGCGTCGAAGATGCCAGGGGCCAGCAACCTCCGGTAAGCTTCCAACATTATGACTCTGATCTTTTCATCCTACTAGTTATCGTACGGTGCACGCATCCGAGTACGCTGGGACGAAAATAGAGGAAGGGTGTGTGGTGACTACCGTCACTGCTATATGGGCGGTGCCACCATGGGGGCGGAGCCCCATACAGGTGTGGTGCATGTATTTTTTTGTTCGTAGGGAGATACAATAGGTATCATAGGAGATAGAATATCTCATACGGCTCAGAGCGGAACGCGATAGCAAATACGGCATATAACAGGTGAAGAGCTACGAGTCCCAGCAGCAGAGTGTATTAACAGGTGAAGAGCTACGAGTCCCAGCAGCAGAGTGTATTAACAGGTGAAGGGCTACGAGTCCCAGCAGCAGAGTGTATTAACAGGTGAAGAGCTACGAGTCCCAGCAGCAGAGTGTATTAACAGGTGAAGAGCTACGAGTCCCAGCAGCAGAGTGTATTAACAGGTGAAGAGCTAGGAGTCCCAGCAGCAGAGTGTATTAACAGGTGAAGGTGAAGAGCTACAAGTCCCAGCAGCAGAGTGTATTAACAGGTGAAGAGCTACGAGTCCCAGCAGCAGAGTGTATTAACAGGTGAAGAGCTACGAGTCCCAGCAGCAGAGTGTATTAACAGGTGAAGAGCTACGAGTCCCAGCAGCAGAGTGTATTAACAGGTGAAGAGCTACGAGTCCCAGCAGCAGAGTGTATTAACAGGTGAAGAGCTACGAGTCCCAGCAGCCGAGTGTATTAACAGGTGAAGAGCTACGAGTCCCAGCAGCAGAGTGTATTAACAGGTGAAGGTGAAGAGCTACGAGTCCCAGCAGCAGAGTGTATTAACAGGTGAAGGTGAAGAGCTACGAGTCCCAGCAGCAGAGTGTATTAACAGGTGAAGAGCTACGAGTCCCAGCAGCAGAGTGTATTAACAGGTGAAGAGCTACGAGTCCCAGCAGCAGAGTGTATTAACAGGTGAAGGTGAAGAGCTACGAGTCCCAGCAGCAGAGTGTATTAACAGGTGAAGGTGAAGAGCTACAAGTCCCAGCAGCAGAGTGTATTAACAGGTGAAGAGCTACGAGTCCCAGCAGCAGAGTGTATTAACAGGTGAAGAGCTACGAGTCCCAGCAGCAGAGTGTATTAACAGGTGAAGAGCTACGAGTCCCAGCAGCAGAGTGTATTAACAGGTGAAGAGCTACGAGTCCCAGCAGCAGAGTGTATTAACAGGTGAAGAGCTACGAGTCCCAGCAGCAGAGTGTATTAACAGGTGAAGAGCTACAAGTCCCAGCAGCAGAGTGTATTAACAGGTGAAGAGCTACGAGTCCCAGCAGCAGAGTGTATTAACAGGTGAAGAGCTACGAGTCCCAGCAGCAGAGTGTATTAACAGGTGAAGAGCGACGAGTCCCAGCAGCAGAGTGTATTAACAGGTGAAGAGCTACGAGTCCCAGCAGCAGAGTGTATTAACAGGTGAAGAGCTACGAGTCCCAGCAGCAGAGTGTATTAACAGGTGAAGAGCTACGAGTCCCAGCAGCAGAGTGTATTAACAGGTGAAGAGCTACGAGTCCCAGCAGCAGAGTGTATTAACAGGTGAAGAGCTACGAGTCCCAGCAGCAGAGTGTATTAACAGGTGAAGAGCGACGAGTCCCAGCAGCAGAGTGTATTAACAGGTGAAGAGCTACGAGTCCCAGCAGCAGAGTGTATTAACAGGTGAAGAGCTACGAGTCCCAGCAGCAGAGTGTATTAACAGGTGAAGAGCTACGAGTCCCAGCAGCAGAGTGTATTAACAGGTGAAGAGCTACGAGTCCCAGCAGCAGAGTGTATTAACAGGTGAAGAGCTACGAGTCCCAGCAGCAGAGTGTATTAACAGGTGAAGGTGAAGAGTCCCAGCAGCAGAGTGTATTAACAGGTGAAGAGCTACGAGTCCCAGCAGCAGAGTGTATTAACAGGTGAAGAGCTACGAGTCCCAGCAGCAGAGTGTATTAACAGGTGAAGGTGAAGAGCTACGAGTCCCAGCAGCAGAGTGTATTAACAGGTGAAGAGCTACGAGTCCCAGCAGCAGAGTGTATTAACAGGTGAAGAGCTACGAGTCCCAGCAGCAGAGTGTATTAACAGGTGAAGAGCTACGAGTCCCAGCAGCAGAGTGTATTAACAGGTGAAGAGCTACGAGTCCCAGCAGCAGAGTGTATTAACAGGTGAAGAGCTACGAGTCCCAGCAGCAGAGTGTATTAACAGGTGAAGAGCTACGAGTCCCAGCAGCAGAGTGTATTAACAGGTGAAGAGCTACGAGTCCCAGCAGCAGAGTGTATTAACAGGTGAAGAGCTACGAGTCCCAGCAGCAGAGTGTATTAACAGGTGAAGAGCTAGGAGTCCCAGCAGCAGAGTGTATTAACAGGTGAAGGTGAAGAGCTACAAGTCCCAGCAGCAGAGTGTATTAACAGGTGAAGAGCTACGAGTCCCAGCAGCAGAGTGTATTAACAGGTGAAGAGCTACGAGTCCCAGCAGCAGAGTGTATTAACAGGTGAAGAGCTACGAGTCCCAGCAGCAGAGTGTATTAACAGGTGAAGAGCTACGAGTCCCAGCAGCAGAGTGTATTAACAGGTGAAGAGCTACGAGTCCCAGCAGCCGAGTGTATTAACAGGTGAAGAGCTACGAGTCCCAGCAGCAGAGTGTATTAACAGGTGAAGGTGAAGAGCTACGAGTCCCAGCAGCAGAGTGTATTAACAGGTGAAGGTGAAGAGCTACGAGTCCCAGCAGCAGAGTGTATTAACAGGTGAAGAGCTACGAGTCCCAGCAGCAGAGTGTATTAACAGGTGAAGAGCTACGAGTCCCAGCAGCAGAGTGTATTAACAGGTGAAGGTGAAGAGCTACGAGTCCCAGCAGCAGAGTGTATTAACAGGTGAAGGTGAAGAGCTACAAGTCCCAGCAGCAGAGTGTATTAACAGGTGAAGAGCTACGAGTCCCAGCAGCAGAGTGTATTAACAGGTGAAGAGCTACGAGTCCCAGCAGCAGAGTGTATTAACAGGTGAAGAGCTACGAGTCCCAGCAGCAGAGTGTATTAACAGGTGAAGAGCTACGAGTCCCAGCAGCAGAGTGTATTAACAGGTGAAGAGCTACGAGTCCCAGCAGCAGAGTGTATTAACAGGTGAAGAGCTACAAGTCCCAGCAGCAGAGTGTATTAACAGGTGAAGAGCTACGAGTCCCAGCAGCAGAGTGTATTAACAGGTGAAGAGCTACGAGTCCCAGCAGCAGAGTGTATTAACAGGTGAAGAGCGACGAGTCCCAGCAGCAGAGTGTATTAACAGGTGAAGAGCTACGAGTCCCAGCAGCAGAGTGTATTAACAGGTGAAGAGCTACGAGTCCCAGCAGCAGAGTGTATTAACAGGTGAAGAGCTACGAGTCCCAGCAGCAGAGTGTATTAACAGGTGAAGAGCTACGAGTCCCAGCAGCAGAGTGTATTAACAGGTGAAGAGCTACGAGTCCCAGCAGCAGAGTGTATTAACAGGTGAAGAGCGACGAGTCCCAGCAGCAGAGTGTATTAACAGGTGAAGAGCTACGAGTCCCAGCAGCAGAGTGTATTAACAGGTGAAGAGCTACGAGTCCCAGCAGCAGAGTGTATTAACAGGTGAAGAGCTACGAGTCCCAGCAGCAGAGTGTATTAACAGGTGAAGAGCTACGAGTCCCAGCAGCAGAGTGTATTAACAGGTGAAGAGCTACGAGTCCCAGCAGCAGAGTGTATTAACAGGTGAAGGTGAAGAGTCCCAGCAGCAGAGTGTATTAACAGGTGAAGAGCTACGAGTCCCAGCAGCAGAGTGTATTAACAGGTGAAGAGCTACGAGTCCCAGCAGCAGAGTGTATTAACAGGTGAAGGTGAAGAGCTACGAGTCCCAGCAGCAGAGTGTATTAACAGGTGAAGAGCTACGAGTCCCAGCAGCAGAGTGTCAATCAATCAATCAATCAAATTTATTTATAAAGCACATTTCACATGACGCGTGTCAACCAAAGTGCTGTACAGAGGGTAAATACATAAATACATAAGATACATATAGACAACAATCACACTCCGTTTTATGGGAGGGCACACAGGCAAACACATAGAAAAACAGGGCATGAGTCAGTGAACGGGAAAGGCTAGTAGGTAGAAGTGGGTTTTGAGCCTCGATTTGAAGGCATCTATCGAGGGGGCGAGCCTAATGGAGGTGGGGATGCTGTTCCACAGTTCAGGGGCTGCGACAGCAAAGGCACGGCCCCCCCTGAGCTTGAGGTTAGACCTCCGGACTGTCAGGAGCCTCTGATCGGCTGACCTGAGGGACCTGGTGTTGGAATAGGGGGATAGGAGGTCTGAGATGTAGGAGGGTGTGTGACCATTAAGGGCTTTAAAAACAAATAGGAGAACCTTAAAATCTATCCTGTAGCGTACTGGGAGCCAATGAAGGGAGGCAAGGACAGGGGTGATGTGGTCTCTCTTGCGGGTTCCGGTCAACAGTCTGGCAGCAGCGTTTTGTACCAGTTGTAAGCGGGACAGGGAAGACTGGTTAATGCCTATATAGAGGGAGTTGCAGTAGTCTAATCTAGATG
>NC_140181.1:290000-342500 GCF_963971535.1 Notolepis coatsorum | reverse complement strand
AGGAACGCTGCACAAAAGAGGAATGCAACTTGCTGATACCCCAGTGAGGGGAATGGAATCAGAAAAGCTTGGAATATTGATCGGAGGTGATCACTATTGGAAAATCGTCACTGGACGAATGGAGAGACTGGATGACGCACTAGTTGCGCTCGAAAGCAAGTTTGGATGGTTAGTGCAAGGAACTGTCACAACGGCGATGATGTGTGTCACAGAGACTCCAGACGTGGACGTGATGCTCGTGAGCATGGGAGAGGAGCAAGCGCTTTCAAACCAGTTGCGCAGCTTCTGGGAAACTGAATCCCTCGGAATTGACATGTCAAAAGAAGGCCGCGCTGAGAGCGCAGACGCTGCAGACGCGCTACTGAAATTCGAGGAGTCAATCAAATACACAAACGGGAGATATGAGGTTCGGTTGCCATGGAGAGAGGAACAGGTGATCATCGCTGATAACTACGCCACAGCTGAGAGTAGATTTGCTCACCTGGTAAGAAGATTCCATAGCAACCCCGTACTGTACCATAAATATAATGACGTCATCCAAGAGTACCTAGCCGATGGAATAGTAGAAATAGTAGAACAGGTGCAGCCCAAACAATTGGAGAACCCTATCTACTATTTACCCCATCATGCTGTAATTAGAGATCAAAGAGAAACTACTAAATTAAGAGTAGTATTTGATGCGTCTTCACATGGAAGAGATTGTCGGTCTCTTAACGAGTGTCTCCAAACCGGCCCCAATTTAAATCCAGACCTATTAGGCATTCTAGTCAGATTTAGACAGTATAAAGTGGCCCTCATGTCAGACATTACGAAGGCCTTCCTTCAGATTTCTCTAAACGAACAGGACAGAGATGCACTGAGATTTCTCTGGACCACCGGAGACACATTGTCAATGGACCAGATCAGCATTCTGAGAATGACACGAGTTCCATTCGGAGTGTCCTCCAGTCCATTTCTATTAGCAGCCACAATTCGTCATCATCTAAAGAAATACGAGAATAAATATCCAGAGGTCGCAAAAACCCTAGATGAGTGTCTCTACGTAGATGACTATATCTGCGGTGCTCACACAGTAGAGGAGGCTTTAAAAATCACTCAAACAGCCAAGGAGATCATGTCTGAAGCTGGAATGGATTTGTGCAAGTGGAAAACGAATTCAAATGAGCTGCAAAGAGAATGGACACAACAAGTGAAAAATGAACAGGTGGAAGTCAAAAGCCAAACACCAATGAAAGTGTTAGGGCTGACATGGAGAACAGAAACAGACGACTTTGTGTTTGAAATGAAGGATTTTATTGAACATTTAAAAGACAAAAAAAACACGAAGAGAGGAGTTCTCCAATCCGCAGCACGAATCTTTGACCCAATAGGTTTTTTATCCCCATTTAGCATTAGGGTAAAATGCCTGTTCCAAAAAATGTGGGAACGGGGTCTCGACTGGGACGCACAGCTCCCAGATGACCTCTCCGTAAAATGGAACCAGTGGTGCGCTGAAATTCCTGATTTAGGCTCTATAGCCATAAGCAGAAGTTACACTTCAGAACTACAGAATAGTGACGACACGCTTTTAGATAAAGAGATCCACATATTCTGTGATGCGAGTGAAAAAGCTTATTGTGCAGTAGCCTATTTGCGCACGACAGATATAGATGGAAAATGCGCCACTAGTCTAATAACGGCCAAAACTAAAGTTGCTCCATTAAAGAAAATCACCCTACCTCGACTGGAACTGATGGGAGCTTTGATAGGGTCTAGACTAGGAAAGTTTGTATGTGAACAATTAAAAATGCCTGAAATCAAGACACACTATTGGACAGACTCAATGATCGCTCTCCATTGGATCAAAGGCACGGCTAAACAATGGAAGCCGTTCGTTCAGAACCGAGTGATCGAAATTCAGAACCTGACCCTCCCAGAGAACTGGGGGCACTGCCATGGAGCAGAGAACCCGGCCGATCGCGGCACACAGGGCTCCAGCGTAAAGACGCTAAAAGATGACTCTGTGGTGGCACGGGCCACAGTGGTTAAGAGAGCCAACCGGAAAAAGTACGTCAAAAGATGATATTGATGAAGGAGTGAATTTGGAGGAGTGTGTGGTGCAAAGCCAGATAGTGAAAGAGGAGAAAACAAGTATGTGTTTGGGCCCGCTATTTGACCTGGGAAAACACAGCAAACTCAACCGAGTCCTGCGCGTCACAGCGTGGATGCTGCGTTTTACAAGCAATACACAGAAGAAAGAAAAAAAGAAATCTGGTCCGCTGTGCGCAGAGGAAATCAGAGAGGCGGAGAAATACTGGACAAAACTCTCCCAAACAGAAAGCTTCCCAAAAGAACAATCAGATTTGTTAAATGGAAGAGAAGTGCATAGAGGCTCAAAATTAATGAGCCTAAAACCGTTCATGGATAATGAAGGGCTTCTGCGCGTCGGAGGACGGCTTCAGGAAACCAACTGGGATTACGCACAGAAACACCCTCTCATACTGTCCGGGACTAACCCCTTCTCCTTGCTGGCCATTAAGAGAGCGCACAATGATGTATTCCACTCTGGTTTACAAGACACCTTGACACAGGTGAGAGAACAGTTTTGGATATTAAGAGGACGCCAGTTGGTGAAGAAAATGGTAAAACAGTGTCTCGTCTGTCGAAAAAGTAAATTAAAAGCAGGCCAACAATGTACTGCGCCCTTGCCCAAAGATAGGGTGACAGAGGCCCAGCCGTTCGAAGTAACGGGTGTAGATTTCGCAGGGCCATTATATGTAAAGCCCCAGAATAAAAAGGCATATGTAGCTTTATTTACTTGTGCAGTGACAAGAGCTGTGCATTTAGAAATAGTATCAGACCTCAGCACAGATTCATTTCTTTTGGCCTTTAGACGATTTGTGGCCCGACGAGGAATCTGTACCACGATATATTCAGACAACGCAAAAACATTCAAGCGTGCAGACAAAGATCTGAGAGCTATGTATAATTTAATAAAAGATACGAAGATACAGGAGTTCTTTGCAGGGAAAATGATCACCTGGAAATACATAGTAGAACGGGCAGCTTGGTGGGGCGGGATGTGGGAACGCATGGTGAGGTCAGTAAAGGTGTGCTTAAGAAAGGTGTTAGGAAAAGCGTTTTTGACATTTGAAGAGCTTCAAACGTTGCTTACTGAAGTGGAGGCTGTTGTCAATTCAAGACCCCTCACCTTCACACACGCAGAGTGCGGAGAGCCTGCTCCGCTAACCCCAGCCCACTTCTTGGTGGGACAGAGACTCACGACCCTCAATTACCACGCTAATGCTGACGCAGCTAAGCTCAACAAACGGTTACAATACCGTCAGAGACTGATCAACGGATACTGGATTCGATGGAAGAAGGATTATTTAATGGAGCTGAGATCAGCACACACAGCATCGAACAAGCCCAGCACATTCAAGGTGGGCGACCTGGCTTTACTGCACGAAGACAAACAGCCAAAGCATATGTGGAAAATGGGTCGCATTGAACAGGTGTTCGTAGGACGGGACGGAAAGGTTCGTTCATGTTCGTTAAGACTCCCCAAGAATCTGGTCCTGAAGAGACCGGTACAGCTGCTGTACCCCTTGGAACTAGAAGAATGATGACACCATGGGAGCTCATCGGGGGGGAGTTTGTTGTGACTTTTTGATAGTAATATATAATTTGAACAGCTTGAAATATATCATTTATTATTGTAGCGAAAGGTGAAATGAAATTGGCATAAATATGTTTTATAATAGCCTAAATGGAGATTCAAGTTAAATTGTTTTCATATTGTTTAGAATTAGATTGCATTATAGGACTGTATTCTGTGGTGCACCATCTTTGCCCCCAGTGGGAAGTCAGCTGCGCGCAGGCCTATAGCCACACGCTTCAACGCTAATTAGCAACGCGTGCCACCTGTAAAAGGGTGTGTTTGATCCTTCGGGAAAAGTTGGTTGACAGAATGTTTTGTTAGAATAAGCTATGCCTCGCTGCTGCTCTGCTCTAGAAAAACCTGTAAAGGGAGAAACGAATTAAAATGGATGGAATTGAGAACTACATTTCTGCCTCTTGGTCGTCAATGAACATGAAGAACAAAAACTGTGAAATATGAATAATCATACGTGTTTAAATAAGAAGAGGATTTGGAACAGTTTATTGTGCAAACATGGAGGGCTGCTGCCCCGGCGGCCCACCTGTGCTCCAGCATGGGTGAGATCACTGTCCACTGGTTGGTTTCAGGCTTGTAGCGCTCGGCGGTGTTCAGTAACACGCCTCCGTCTTGCCCTCCCATGGCGTAGATACAGCCGTCCAACACGACCACGCTGAGGCTACAGCGGCGTGAGTGCATGGGAGCCGCCTGCAGCCAGCTGCGAGTGACGGGGTTGAACCTGCGCACACTGTTGAGAACCTGTACGTCGTCCCAGCCGCCGACGCAGTAGACCAGACCGTGGAGATAAGCGGTGCCGTGGTCCCACCGGGGACTCTCCCCCTCAACGCTCACGTCCATCCATCCACCGGCTCGGATAACGTAAGCCTCCATGGTAAGGATGCCGCCACCACCACCTCCGATGGCCAATAGGACCTCCTGGGGCAGGCGTGGGCGGGTCAGGGGGTTTGGGAGCCTGTCGGAGCCAGGGGGGTTCAGGACGCTGAGGATGAGGGGCCTGCAGTCGTGGCTGTCCCTCACCACAGGGTTGTTCTGGACGTTGCTCCTGAAGTAGTCAGGCCTCATCAAGCCCATGCGAACCTGGGAAGAGACAAGCAGACAGCGGGTACAACTTAGACATCGGTTGTAGACGGTTTCTGTTGCTAGGGAACAGTTTGGACCCAAATGTTTGAGAACCACTGTACTAGGGAACCTAGTGTTGTTTTAATGTAATGCACAGTAATACAATTTTTTTTAATTTTTTTTTTATAAATGTTTTAATTTAATTTAATTTTCATACATAAAACGGAACATAACAGTACAATAATAATAATAATAATAATAATAATAATAATAATAATAATAATAATAATAATAATAATAATAATAATAATAATAATAATAATAATAAAAATAATAATAATAATAACAATGACAACAGCGACGACAACAATAATAACAGTAACATGAATCATAATGACCTTGACAAGAGACAGACAAACAAGAAAAAGTAAAATAATAAAAATAAAATTTTAAATAAATGTGGCTCAGGCACTAGCAACCATGTTTACGTATCCGTAATACAATTAGTTACCTTGGGCAGCAGCAAAGGGATGTGTGTTTTACGCTCCTCACGGGAGTGGTCGATCCAACGGAGGACGGCCTCGAACACCGTCTCCTCGCTCTTCACGTTCAGGTCATCCCTCTCGATGATGTCCACCAGTTGCTGCGGGGACAGCTCCACAAACTCCTGTGAGACGCGCAGCATCTCCTCAAAGTGGCACACGATGAAGAGATGGGCCTTGCGCCTCAGGGCAGGGCAGTTGTAGATGTCCACGAACCTCCAGATGCCTCCAAAGTAAAGATACCATTTGATTCTAGACAACCTCGGGTTTCCAATGAGACCAACCATGTCATGTTACCTCATTGGAAAGGGGGCTACATACCTAATTATTCAAAGTTAAGACGGTTTTTTGGGGAGGGAAATATGGCCATCACCATTTTTCAAATGGTCCCTTGGCCTTCTACCTCAATATATGTTAATGGCAATGGGTTACATGGGTACCTACAAGCCTCCCCTATACAGACATACCACATTTATGTTAAGCCCATGTAGTTTTGTGCAAGAATCATGTAGTGTTTTGCATGCTGTACAAATATGTAATGTCCGCCTATTATAAAAACCCCCATCTCCATGGACCTATCCCCACGGACATAAACCCTTGAGCCCCATCCTCGTGGACTGAGCTCCACAGAGCCTATCTACTAATATTCCAAGAAGAAAAAAATTTCTTTATCAAATGTTTTGATTAGTTCTGGCGTGTATGCTAATTGGTGCATATCAAATAAGATAATGTGTGAGTAAACAGAATAATTCAATGAAGTTGTGATTGACTTTTTTTCTTGTCTTTGTGTGTGTAATTGTAAAAAGTTTTTATAGTGATATCTAAAAGTAAAATTTTCACCACTATGTTGTAACAGGCATTTTTCGATATGAATATATATAGGTCGTTTTCAAAACATTCCCATGATGGGATTCCTTGGGACTTTTTTTCCCTCACTAAGGACATAATGAGGATACAAAATCAGTTGAGTTTGCTACTGTTGCAATTTGTCCTAGGTTTTTTCATATAATGACTGGACTATTAATCCAAAGAGCACCTACCTGAAACAAAATAAGAACGCTGAAGCCCTCTCCATATCCTTTGTTTTGCAGTATAGTATATTTTACAGTAGAAGTAAAGTATAGTATTTGTTTACAGTAGAAGTACAGTATAGTATCTGTTTACAGTAGAAGTACAGTATATTATATGTTTACAGTAGAAGTACAGTATATTATATGTTTACAGTATATGTACAGTATAGTATTTGTTTACAGTAGAAGTACAGTGTAGTATATGTTTACAGTAGAAGTGCAGTGTAGTATATTTTACAGTAGAAGTACAGTATATTACCTGTTTACAGTAAAATTGCATTATAGTATCTGTTTACAGTAGAAGTACAGTATATTATCTGTTTACAGTAGAAGTAAAGTATATTGTCTTTTTACAGTAGATGTACAGTATATTATATTTTTTACAGTATAAGTACAGTATAGCATATTTTACAGTAGATGTACAGTATAGTATATTTTTACAGTACAAGTACAGTATATTATGTTTACAGTACAAGTACAGCATATTGTATTTTTACAGTAGAAGTACAGTATAGTATATTTGTTACAGTATAAGTACAGTATATTATATTTTTACAGTAGACGTACAGTATAGTATCTTTTACAGTAGAAGTACAGTATAGTATCTGTTTACAGTATAAGTACAGTATAGTATATGTTTACAGTATAAGTACAGTATATTATCTGTTTACAGTAGAAGTGCAGTATCGTATATTTTTACAGTATAAGTACAGTATAGTATCTGTTTACAGTAGAAGTGCAGTATAGTATATTTTACAGTAGAAGCACAGTATAGTATTTGTTTACAGTAGAAGTACAGTATATTATATGTTTACAGTACAAGTACAGTATATTGTCTTTTTACAGTAGAAGTACAGTATAGTATATTTGTTACAGTGTAAGTACAGTATATTATCGTTTTACAGTAGACGTACAGTATAGTATATTTTTACAGTAGACGTACAGTATAGTATCTGTTTACAGTATAAATACAGTATAGTATCTGTTTACAGTAGAAGTGCAGTATTGTATATTTTTACAGTATAAGTACAGTATAGTATCTGTTTACAGTAGAAGTGCAGTATAGTATATTTTACAGTAGAAGTACAGTATATTATTTGTTTACAGTAGACATACAGTATATTATCTTTTTACAGTAGAAGTACAGTATAGTATCTGTTTACAGTATAAGTACAGTATATTATCTGTTTACAGTAGAAGTACAGTATATTATCTTTTTACAGTATAAGTACAGTATATTATATTTTTACAGTAGATACACAGTATAGTATCTGTTTACAGTAGAAGTACAGTATAGTATCGGTTTACAGTAGACGTACAGTATATTATATGTTTACAGTATAAGTACAGTATATTATCTTTTTACAGTAGAAGTACAGTATATTATCTTTTTACAGTATACATACAGTATAGTATATTTGTTACAGTATAAGTACAGTATATTATCTTTTTACAGTACAAGTACAGTATATTATCTTTTTACAGTAGAAGTACAGTATAGTATATTTGTTACAGTATAAGTACAGTATATTATCTTTTTACAGTAGACATACAGTATATTATCTTTTTACAGTAGAAGTACAGTATAGTATCTGTTTACAGTATAAGTACAGTATATTATCTGTTTACAGTAGAAGTACAGTATATTATCTTTTTACAGTATAAGTACAGTATATTATATTTTTACAGTAGATACACAGTATAGTATCTGTTTACAGTAGAAGTACAGTATAGTATCGGTTTACAGTAGACGTACAGTATATTATATGTTTACAGTATAAGTACAGTATATTATCTTTTTACAGTAGAAGTACAGTATATTTTTTTACAGTATACATACAGTATAGTATCTGTTTACAGTAGAAGTACAGTATATTATCTGTTTACAGTAGAAGTAAAGTATATTGTCTTTTTACAGTAGATGTACAGTATATTATATTTTTTACAGTATAAGTACAGTATAGCATATTTTACAGTAGATGTACAGTATAGTATATTTTTACAGTAAAAGTACAGTATATTATGTTTACAGTACAAGTACAGCATATTGTATTTTTACAGTAGAAGTACAGTATAGTATATTTGTTACAGTATAAGTACAGTATATTATATTTTTACAGTAGACGTACAGTATAGTATCTTTTACAGTAGAAGTACAGTATAGTATCTGTTTACAGTATAAGTACAGTATAGTATCTGTTTACAGTATAAGTACAGTATATTATCTGTTTACAGTAGAAGTGCAGTATAGTATATTTTTACAGTATAAGTACAGTATAGTATCTGTTTACAGTAGAAGTGCAGTATCGTATAATTTTACAGTATAAGTACAGTATAGTATCTGTTTACAGTAGAAGTGCAGTATAGTATATTTTACAGTAGAAGCACAGTATAGTATTTGTTTACAGTAGAAGTACAGTATATTATATGTTTACAGTACAAGTACAAGTATATTGTCTTTTTACAGTAGAAGTACAGTATAGTATATTTGTTACAGTGTAAGTACAGTATATTATCGTTTTACAGTAGACGTACAGTATAGTATATTTTTACAGTAGACGTACAGTATAGTATCTGTTTACAGTATAAATACAGTATAGTATCTGTTTACAGTAGAAGTGCAGTATAGTATATTTTTACAGTATAAGTACAGTATAGTATCTGTTTACAGTAGAAGTGCAGTATAGTATATTTTACAGTAGAAGTACAGTATAGTATTTGTTTACAGTATAAGTACAGTATTATTATATGTTTACAGTACAAGTACAGTATATTATCTTTTTACAGTAGAAGTACAGTATAGTATATTTGTTACAGTATAAGTACAGTATATTATCTTTTTACAGTAGACATGCAGTATATTATCTTTTTACAGTAGAAGTACAGTATAGTATCTGTTTACAGTATAAGTACAGTATATTATCTGTTTACAGTAGAAGTACAGTATATTATATTTTTACAGTAGATACACAGTATAGTATCTGTTTACAGTAGAAGTACAGTATAGTATCGGTTTACAGTATAAGTACAGTATATGTTTACAGTAGAAGTACATTATAGTATATGTTTACATTAGACGTACATTATAGTATCTGTTTACAGTAGACGTACAGTATATTATATGTTTACAGTATAAGTACAGTATATTATCTTTTTACAGTAGAAGTACAGTATATTATCGTTTTACAGTATACATACAGTATAGTATCTGTTTACAGTAGTAGTACAGTATAGTATCTGTTTACAGTAAAAGTACAGTATGGTATCTGTTTACTAACCAAGCTAACCTGAACCAAGCTAACCTGAACCAAGCTACACTTACCTGAAATAGTCACTGCAGTCACACAGGAGGGCCTTGTGGGCATTCAACTCAGTGCTGTTGACTTTAATAACCACATCACAGAGCCTTCCCTCCAGACGCAGCTCATTAAGGATTGTACAGGACATTGTTTCCTTTACCATGTGGGGATTTTAAATCGTATCTACAGAATATATTCAAGCTTACAGACAAGTAGCCGGAAACAACAAGTGAGATCTTCACTTGTCTTGTGAGATCTGAGAACTTCTGAGAGAATTATTGAATATATACTGTACAAAAATGTTCTAGAATGTTCTATTATGACATCATACTGTGACATCACAAATGTTCTAGAATGTTATATTATGAAATCATACTGTGACATCACAAATGTTCTAGAATGTTTGATTATGCATCATACTGTGACACCACAAATGTTCTAGTGTTTGGTTATGACATCATACTGTGACATCACAAATGTTCTAGAATGTTTGATTATGACATCATACTGTGACATCACAAATGTTCTAGAATGTTTGATTATGACATCATACTGTGACATCACAAATGTTCTAGAATGTTCTATTATGACATCATACTGTGACATCACAAATGTTCTATTATGACATCATACTGTGACATCACAAATGTTCTAGAATGTTTGATTATGACATCATACTGTGTATTATTAACAGCGTTAGTTTTTTCAGTAACGAGTAATCTCGTATTTAATGTTGCCCAGTTGTGGCCTCTTGAGGGGCAATACATATCAAAAGTTCCAAAACATCTATTGTGTTTGTATTTGTATGATCCACTATATAAACATAGTAATTATAATATCTACCTACATGGCATTTGATTGGAGGCTAGTCTCACTTTGTCCCACAGCAACATTAAAATAGTTTAGATTTGTGTATGTTGTTTATGTAAAACATTTACTTGAAAGTAATGCAATAGTACAGTATAGTATCTTTTTACAGTAGACATACAGTATAGTATCTGTTTGCAATAGAAGTACAATATAGTATCTGTTTACAGTAAAAGTACAGTATGGTATCTGTTTACTAACCAACAGCCTCTCCCTGAACGTCAGCAAAACAAAGGAGATGATTGTGGACTTCAGGAGGTCGGGGGTCAAGGACTACAGCCCCCTCAGCATCGACGGGGCACCGGTTGAGAGAGTGAACAGCTTTAAGTACCTCGGAGCCTACATATCCGAGGACTTGACATGGACCACACACATTGACAGTGTTGTGAAGAAGGCACGACAACGCCTCTACTTCCTCAGGCGCCTAAGGAAGTTCCAAGTCAGTCAGAAGATCCTTAAGAACTTCTACTCATGTACAATAGAGAGCATCCTGACTGGCAACATCACCTCCTGGTTTGGCAATAGCACTGCACAAGACCGAAGCAGACTACAAAGAGTGACACGTTCAGCCGAACGCACAATTGGAGGGGGGCTCCCCACCCTCCAGAACATTTACAACAAGCGGTGCAGGGGCAAGGCTAAGAGAATCATTAAAGACTCCAGTCACCCGAACAACTGCCTCTTTGAACTGCTGCGGTCAGGCAAGCGATACCGGAGTCTCAAGGCGAGCACAGAAAGACTCAGAAGAAGCTTCTATCCCCAGGCCATCAGGCTGCTCAACAAACAATGAACACTACACAACAACCATCAAACGCACATAGCACACACATCCACACGCACACACTCACTTTAAACAAACACACTGTAGCACCCACTCCCCACACTTTATAGCACACACTCACTTTAAACAAACACACTGTAGCACCCACTCCCCACAATTTATATTTATTGATGAAGGATTGCACTACAACTCGTACACCTTACTGTAAATTGTACCTAAATTGTACCTCATCCCATTTCTGCTTTGCACTATATAGTATTGTACATTAGTACACTGCATAGTATTGTATATTATATGGTAACTCAGTTACGTCTATTCTGCATCGAACATTGTACATATGTCTATACTGAACACTGTGACCTCATTTTCTACTTCTAATTTACATGCTATACTATGTTATTTGATACTATCTTGTCTTGCACAGTCTCTGGAGCGTAACAGTAAGAAGCATTTTGTATGAAAGTATTCTGTACTTCTGTATGACAACTATTAAAGAAATTTGAAGCTAACCTGAACCAAGCTAACCTGAACCAAGCCAAACTTACCTGACATATTCACTGCAGTCACACAGGAGGGCCTTGTGGGCATTCAACTCAGTGCTGTTGACTTTAATAACCACATCACAGAGCCTTCCCTCCAGACGCAGCTCATTAAGGGTTGTACAGGACATTGTTTCCTTTTCCATGTGGTGATTTTAAAATGTATCTACAGAATATATTCAAGCTTACGGAGAAAAAGACGGTGAAGAAGGAGAAGAAGGAGAAGAAGAAGAGCCCATAAAAAGAATTGCGGAGGGCAGTAATACGCCACGATGCGTCTACACTGCCGGAAATTCAAATAAGAAGAAGAAGAAGAAGAAGTAGCCGGAAACAACAAGTGAGATCTTCACTTGTCTTGTGAGATCTGATATCTTCTGAGAGAATTGTTGTATATATACTGTACACAAATGTTATAGAATGTTCTATTATGACATCATACTGTGACATCACAAATGTTCTAGAATGTTCTATCATACTGTGACATCCCAAATGTTCTAGAATGTTTGATTATGACATCATACTGTGACATCACAAATGTTCTAGAGTGTTTGGTTATGACACCATACTGTGAAATCACAAATGTTCTAGAATGTTTGATTATGACATCATACTCTGATATCACAAATGTTCTAGAATGTTTGATTAAGACATCATACAGTGACATCACAAATGTTCTAGAATGTATGATTATGACATCATACTGTGACATCACAAATGTTCTAGAATGGTCTATTATGACATCATACTGTGACATCACAAATGTTCTAGAATGTTTGATTATGACATCATACTGTGACATCCAGTTATTATTAACACTTTCAATGCCGCGCCGGGTTTTCCTTTTTACCTCCTTGATGCCATGGTCCACGGCCCATGTTAACGTTAATATCGCCTAATCTATGTTTTAAATTATGCTATGTGTCTAATCTGCCCATCGCTTATCAAAGAATAATTTTCCAGTCAGCATTGGCAAAGCAGATTGTGTTTTTATCGCTTAATTTCCTTTTTATAGCATTTTGAAAACCACTCGGTTTCGAACAAAAAACAACACATTCTTTGATAATCGCCTTTTACTGGAATATTCCAGAACGTTATCATTTGTCGGTCTTTATGAATCGTTTTCAAATAAACGCTAGATGGTCGATAGTATATGTGTGCGCACGCACGCTCGTGCCGTGCGCTGATACTCGCTGCTATTATTTCCTCATGGCTTTTACAGTGAAACAGCCATAGCACATATAGTGGAAACACTTATATCTTCATGAAAACGAGTCTGATTATCCTAACACTGATAACATAGATTCCTTACCTGACATCAGATGGTATCCAACTGGTATATTCTAATTCCTGATCACCATTCGAAAAAATCGACAAGTATATGGATCCAACGTGTGTACAGTATAACCCATGATCGCCGCGGCTCAGAGGCTCCAGAATGAACTCTGGTACTCCGGCTGCATGGGTGAGAAGTAAAATGTGGACTGGAATTTTTTTTTCCCCATCCATTTTCATTGAGTCCATTCCAAAAGGGTGATTTACCATCTGGGAGACGATAGGGGGCGCTTTTTTCACATCTGATCGCCGGCGGCCCCTGGGTAGGGTAGGCTTGCGTGATGCAATATGATTTCAGATCGCTAAAAATAAATAAAAATTATAATTCCAAGAAAAGCCGTGACGTGGCTTTCAACGTCACAATCGTAAACCAGAGATTAGCCGTGAGTGGCAGTCAAAGTGTTAACGGCGTTACTAACGGCGTTAGTTTTTTCAGTAACGAGTAATCTCGTATTTAATGTTGCCCAGTTGTGGCCTATTGAGGGGCAATACATATCAAAAGTTCCAAAACACCTATTGTGTTTGTATTTGTATGATCCACTATATAATAATAATTTATAATTTAGGACCTGCTCAGAGGTCATCAATCGGCACACATGCGATGCATGCATGCAATTCGTATCTGCGATTAACCCATCCCGTCGTCCTTCCGCCCCAAGGGCTGCCGGGAGCAGACAGGCGTCAACGTGAGCCGCGCCAGGGGACCAATCCAAGTGCTCCTGTCCGTCTTCGTCAAGGACGCCACAGCGTTAGCGATCTTGTTGTTGTGCATGTTTTTCCATTGGGTTTATCTTATCGGGGGGAAACCCTTGCGAGCACAGGGAGAACATGCAAACTCCACACAGAAAGGCCTGGGAGATACCCCACCTGGGTAACTGGCATCATGGAAACCTGGTCCCCAAGCGGGAATCGAACCCTGGACCTTCTTGCTGTGAGGCGACAGTGTTAACCACTACACCACCGTGCCGCTATAAACATAGTAATTATAATATCTACATATATGGCATTTGATTGGAGGCTAGTCTCACTTTGTCCCACAGCAACATTAAAATAGTTTAGATTTGTGTATGTTGTTTATGTAAAACATTTACGTGAAAGTAATGCAATAGTTACTTTCTGAAGTAACTAGTTACTTTTATAATTTGTAACTGAGTAAGTAATTTAGTAACTTTTTGGAAGAAGTAACTAGTAACTGTAACTAGTTACTTTTTAAAAGTAACTTGCCCAACACTGGTGACATCACAACAGAACATGTTTGAGTGTCATTTGAATAATTTTAATAATATGTTGACATTAAAAAAGAACAAATAAAATGATAAAGAAACTACATAAAACGATACAAATTATAATAAAATATTTAAGTACAATTTATAGAAATAAAGAAAAATAGACAATGAAATAAAGATAATAATTCATTTAAAAGCTATTTTAAAAAGGTAAGTTTTGAGCAGTGCCAACCGAGTCTGCTGTCCTAACAGACTTGGGGTCTGTAGGGTAAGCACTTATTCCCTCCGCCCTGAACATTTATGGAGATGTATGGGCCTTTTAAGTCAGTGATAAAAGTGTCTTTCAAGGATAAGTGAGCTCCTGCACTGATTATTATAGTTCAATATTCAATATTTGATCACCAAAACCCCCCCCAAAAGCATAAAAAGGCCACTCCCCGCCCAAAAATGCCCCCCAAAAATAGCACAGGCCCAGTGCCCTTTTCAGCCTTTGAGCACCTGCCCCTCTAAAGTCCTGTGCACGTCCCTGCTTAGCGGTGCTAAGATGTAATTCGGTCAACATGATTTTTTCCGTAGTCGTTCAGCAGGAACTAGAGACGTCTGCAGGACAGGAGACAAACTAGAGACATCTGCAGGACAGGAGACAAACTAGAGACATCTGCAGGACAGGAGACAAACTAGAGACGTCTGCAGGACAGGAGACAAACTAGAGACGTCTGCAGGACAGGAGGTATACTAGAGACGTCTGCAGGACAGGAGGTAAACCAGAGACGTCTGCAGGACAGGAGGTAAACTAGAGACGTCTGCAGGACAGGAGGTGAACTAGAGACGTCTGCAGGACAGGAGGTGAACTAGAGACGTCTGCAGGACAGGAGACAAACTAGAGACGTCTGCAGGACAGGAGACAAACTAGAGACGTCTGCAGGACAGGAGACAAACTAGAGACGTCTGCAGGACAGGAGACAAAATAGAGACGTCTGCAGGACAGGAGACAAACTAGAGACGTCTGCAGGACAGGAGACAAACTAGAGACGTCTGCAGGACAGGAGACAAACTAGAGACATCTGCAGGACAGGAGACAAACTAGAGACGTCTGCAGGACAGGAGACAAACTAGAGACGTCTGCAGGACAGGAGACAAACTAGAGACGTCTGCAGGACAGGAGACAAACTAGAGACGTCTGCAGGACAGGAGACAAACTAGAGACGTCTGCAGGACAGGAGACAAACTAGAGACATCTGCAGGACAGGAGACAAACTAGAGACGTCTGCAGGACAGGAGACAAACTAGAGACATCTGCAGGACAGGAGGTAAACTAGAGACGTCTGCAGGACAGGAGACAAACTAGAGACGTCTGCAGGACAGGAGACAAACTAGAGACGTCTGCAGGACAGGAGGTAAACTAGAGACGTCTGCAGGACAGGAGACAAACTAGAGACGTCTGCAGGACAGGAGGTAAACTAGAGACGTCTGCAGGACAGGAGGTAAACTAGAGACGTCTGCAGGACAGGAGACAAACTAGAGATGTCTGCAGGACAGGAGACAAACTAGAGACATCTGCAGGACAGGAGGTAAACTAGAGACGTCTGCAGCAGGGGCGTTTTTAGGGTTAGAAAACATTGGGGGCTTCAGCCCAGGGGGGTGGAGGGGGGGGTCGCCCCCCCCCCCCTTTTTTTTTTTTTTTTTTTTTAAGCACAGAAATACGCAATTTTAGATTAATTAGAGATGAATACTGAATAACTAGAATCATTAGAGGTTCTCAAAGTGAGGTCCAGGTCCATGAGAGGGATATGGGCAGTCCCTAGAAAATTCAAAGTTAACAGGACCAAATCATCAGTTTCTTATTTATTTATTTATTTAGCCAGATAAAACATTGATCTGGTCCAAGAAGCCCCAACAGGAGTACAAATATACATATATACACATATATATACATATAATATATATACATATACTGTACATACATACACATATACACCAATAACAAAATAAAAACACAGTTAATTGTAGATACACAATCAGGTTTAAGCACTATAAAAATGCAGCAGGTGAGTTCACCTGTCTTCAACCAAAATGGAAGGAGAGTGAAGTACTGTACACAGAGAACGTGAAAATATACAATACATTCACCAAACACTACACAAGACAACCAATGATGCAGACTGATGAAAATATACATTTTCTCCCATTTTCCCAAATCAGTCAACATGGAGAATCACAACAAAAAATTATCTTGCCAGATCCAGCTAGGCAAAGAGATAATGTCTAGTATTTTGTTTACATTTTTTCAAAAAAGAAATTGTGTTACTGTAATTTTAACCTGTACTGGATACAGTATTTTATGTTTGTCTGATATTTGCTGAGCTTACAGTGTTATGCACATAGTAGCATGAAAACTGGGACATGTATTGTTGTGATTCTCCATGTTGAAATGTTGACTGATTTGGTTATATGGAGAGAAAATGTTATTTTTTTCATCAGTCTGCATCATTGATTTGGGTATATGTAGATAAATAAATTATATTTTCATCAGTCTACAGCATTGGTCTTGTGTATAGTGTTTGGTGAATTTATTGTATATTTGCACATTATCTGCGTACTTCACTTACAGTACTCTAATCACTGAGAAGTAGAATTGCTAAATGTGTTTTAGGTTAAGCACAGCAGTGTGTGTAACTGGTTCAAACAGAATTAAGTCATTATGTAACGTGTGTTTCATATGGTAACAAAATTAGTGTATGGTTTTGACAAGTGTTTAATTTAGCAAAGGATCTGAGGTGTTCTGATAATTGTGTGTGGTTGTGCTAATTGTGTGTTTTGAAACACCGGGCCCCGTTTTCAAAATCATGCTTAGGCAATCGAAAAAAAACTATTGTGTGTTTCATTATATACATATGTTTCGGTCTTCTCATTAAAAAAATATTCGATTTTTGGGTCTTTTCCTGCCTTTGGTCCGCTTTGCATTCACATCTCAAATGAACCGCAGCAGGGTTCACTTGCAAGAGTGAATGAGCTTTCACACCACCCCAAACCAACCGGACTATCCGAGGTTCGATTAAAGCTTATTATAGGACACTGGACATGGGTATGGATGGCTCCAGGTGCTGCTGCGTTAAAGTGCACATCTTCAATATCTGTACTATTTAAAAGCACAGTGCAGGACACACTCAAAGGTTATCGCACATCAGAGATGGCAGTGGACATGTATGACAGGACAAAGGCCATATGTAATGGCCTTTGGATTGAGGAACATACTACCAGCCAAAGGAGGAAGCAGAAAAGGATGGACGAGTATGTAGTTGAGTCATCTTGTGGCACAAGCTCAGACCTCAGCTCAGGAGATCAGCTGAGACAGAGACTGTTCTATCCAGTCGTCGACAGAATGCTGCAAGAGCTTGAGAGCAGGTTCTCATGAGTTGGATAACAATGTATGAGAGGCATACAGGCATGTTATCCAGCCTCAGACCAGTTTCTCTCAGTGGAATTGCTGCAACCCCTCGCCACACATTACAATATCCAACTATTGCCAGAGGAGATCACAGTTGCAAAGTGTTTCCTGGTCAGGACAGGCAGAGATGCAGTCCCTACTATCCAAAGTGTCTTTTCCCTCCTGGATGATAATAATAATAATAATGCATTTGATTTATAAGGCGCCTTTCAGGACACTAAAAAAAAAGTCCACAAATCGGTGAATGAAAGAATTATAGGATCAAATGAAAACTACTTACTAAAATTTTTTAAAAGTACTAAAAACCAACAAAAAATACCAAACACTAACAAACATTCAGCACAGACAATGGGGATGCTGACATAATAAAAAAAAAAAAAAAAGTAAAAAAAAAAAAAAAAAAAAAAAATTTAAACCTTTTTTTTTTTTTTTTTTTAGATCCGGGGCTAGGAGAAAAACATCCGGGGCTAAAGCCCCGGAAGCCCAGGGCTAACGACGCCACTGGTCTGCAGGACAGGAGGTAAACTAGAGACGTCTGCAGGACAGGAGACAAACTAGAGACGTCTGCAGGACAGGAGACAAACTAGAGACGTCTGCAGGACAGGAGACAAACTAGAGACGTCTGCAGGAAAGGAGACAAACTAGAGACATCTGCAGGACAGGAGACAAACTAGAGACGTCTGCAGGACAGGAGGTAAACCAGAGACGTCTGCAGGACAGGAGGTAAACCAGAGACGTCTGCAGGACAGGAGACAAACTAGAGACGTCTGCAGGACAGGAGACAAACTAGAGACGTCTGCAGGACAGGAGACAAACTAGAGACATCTGCAGGACAGGAGACAAACTAGAGACGTCTGCAGGACAGGAGACAAACTAGAGACGTCTGCAGGACAGGAGACAAACTAGAGACGTCTGCAGGACAGGAGACAAACTAGAGACATCTGCAGGACAGGAGACAAACTAGAGACGTCTGCAGGACAGGATACAAACTAGAGACGTCTGCAGGACAGGAGGTAAACCAGAGACGTCTGCAGGACAGGAGGTAAACTAGAGACGTCTGCAGGACAGGAGGTGAACTAGAGACGTCTGCAGGACAGGAGACAAACTAGAGACGTCTGCAGGACAGGAGGTAAACTAGAGACGTCTGCAGGACAGGAGGTAAACTAGAGACGTCTGCAGGACAGGAGACAAACTAGAGACGTCTGCAGGACAGGAGACAAACTAGAGACGTCTGCAGGACAGGAGGTAAACTAGAGACGTCTGCAGGACAGGAGGTAAACTAGAGACGTCTGCAGGACAGGAGGTAAACTAGAGACGTCTGCAGGACAGGAGCGCAGCGCAGTGGACTAAGCACTCGCCTACCACCGCAGAGACTCTGGGATCTAATCCAGCTGTGTCCTGGACGGTCTCGAACACCGTCTCCTCGCTCTTCACGTTCAGATCATCCCTCTCGATGATGTCCACCAGTTTCTGCACGGACAGCTCCACAAACTCCTGTGAGACGCGCAGCATCTCCTCAAAGTGGCACACGATGAAGAGATGGGCCTTGCGCCTCAGGTCAGGGCAGTTGTAGATGTCCACGAACCTCCAGATGCCGACACAGTTTTCTAGAGACAGCTGGCCTTCTAGGAAGTCAGAGCACGCTCCTACTATGCCAGTGACGAGAAGCTGGTCTGCAGCCACCAGACGCTCTTCCACGTTCTCTGCTGTGACCAGCACAAAGCGTGTGTAGGAGTACTCTATGATGAGCTGCATCATACCCAGGGACACCCCAGGGATACTGTAGACTGCTTTCTCTGAGTCGCTCCAGCGAGTGAAGAGGGCTCTGTGGGACGCAGAGTATAGAGATATCTGATGAGTAAACAGTAAGCAACATTCTGTCCTGTGTAGTCATATATTTTCACTGTAGAAGTATAGGGTCTTAGCACAGTAGAAGTATAGTATATTTTTACAGTAGAAGTACAGTATAGTATCTGTTTACAGTAGAAGTAAAGTATAGTATTTGTTTACAGTAGAAGTACAGTATAGTATCTGTTTACAGTAGAAGTACAGTATATTATATGTTTACAGTAGAAGTACAGTATATTATCTGTTTACAGTATACGTACAGTATAGTATTTGTTTACAGTAGAAGTACAGTATAGTATATGTTTACAGTAGAAGTGCAGTATAGTATATTTTACAGTAGAAGTACAGTATATTACATTTTTGCATTCATTCATTTATTTTGCATTTATTTTAAATTTGTTGGACCTTATGGTGTTCTTGTTTTGTTCTTGACTTATTGTGATGTTTCTTCTTGACTTGTTTAAAGAAGACGTGTCCGGGGGGGCGGAGCTGAGCGATCATGGAGTAGACGTGTTTCACATGAGCTCCCTTCTACCGTGCTGAATATACGTTTCTCCCCATTAGTCTTTATTTTATTTTTATTTGTTTTTTATCTGTTTGCTAGGTCGTCGTGTTTAGTATACATTCATCAACTTTTTTCGACTTTCTACGATGGCGGGGGTGGAAACCAGAGCCATGAAAGAATTAGGCACGACACCGACACCGCCGAGCATGGCCGCACCGTCTCCCGCTGTCGGGGAGTTAAGCGAAGCTGTGCTCTTGGTCATGACCAAGCTACACGCGGACTCTGAGACACGCATCGCTGAAGCACAGAAGAAAGTACACGCAGACTCTGAGGCACGCATCGCTGAAACACAGAAGAAAGTGTTGGCGGATTTCTGTATCAGCCTCCGTCGTGAGATATCAGAAGAAATACGGCTGGCGGTAGTCCCGCTGACAGACAAGATGGAGACGATTCACGCTGCCTCATCGGCTAATGCTAACGAACTAGCCATGCTAACGACGGAGGTATCATCACAGTTTGAGAAGATGGCAGGTCTTGAATCCGCCCTGCTGGCTAGGCAGACTGAAGTCAACAAACTACAGTCGGCGATGGAGGAGATGCAGTCCCGGGATAGACGCCACAACGTCAGGATTGTTGGAGTACCGGAGACCAGCGGTGAAGGCCGTCTCTCTGAGACCATGCCCGAACTGCTGCAGAAGATACTAGGGACGGACGTCCTCCCCTCGCCTCCTATCTGTGAGTCGGCCTACAGAGCGGGCAGGTTTTCTCCCGGCGTGAACAAAGAACCGAGGCCCATCATAGTCAAGCTGAACAGACTCCAACAGAGAGAAATCATCATGCGGTCGGCTCGTACCAGAAGGGGTACTCTGAGGCTTGGCGATCACAAAGTGGCCATTTTCGAGGACTTTACACCGGAGGTTCAAGCTCAGAGAGCCGAGTACAAGGTGGTCCTGACTAAGCTATGGAAACTAGGCCTGAGGCCCACGTTATTCGCTCCCGCGAAACTATCTGTGTTGGAGAAGGTCGGTGGTCAGCGTTTGTTTTGGTCGTTGGCTAAAGCGAAGGAATATCTCGCGGAGACACCCGAGTCTGTTGCTTGATATCTATGGAGGGTGAGTGACTTGGCGGTTTGGGCCTATATACATTGATTAGGTCGACTATTCACAAACACTTGCTGTCATGCCCAGACATGCTAACTGTCCTCTGCCCATCCAACTAGCGGGGCTTCCCAATGACTTCTGTTACTTGCTAAAGCTGACCTCATGGTCGTACTTGTGTATCGCCTCTTTGGAAGCTAACGAGCTAGCTGAACAATGTACATAGTAGGCTAACGTGCTATCCGGATTCGTCACTAGCTTACGCGCTAGCCTCGGGCTAGCCAGCGGGCTTCGACTATGGTCTGCGCTGAGACATTCGTTAATGGTTACGTATTTTGGTTGCTGTTGCTGTTCAAAGGGACATTGGTTTGCACAGTTCAAGAGTGACCGAGTCCCTAACTAACTTCTGGTATGCTTTTTATTTTTATATCCAGGTTGTTTTGAGCTTTGGTGATCCAAAGTAGATGCCAAGGTCGGTTGAATATGCATATACAATATTTGATAACAGGTTGGGTCGGGTATGGCTTGCACTTCATGGCTATATGGTTATATGGCTTGCACTCTAGCCATTACCCTCTTTCTTTTTTCTTTCCTATTGTCGCTGTTTTTATGTCATCTATATGCGCTATTTAAATGTGATCCGGTTCCACCTTGGACTAACTGCTGACTCGCCTTAATTTTGTTTTGAATTTTCCGTGAGGCACTTATGCTATAACGTTGATACATTAATATGCAGACTCCAAGGTAGATGGTTACAGGTTGATGCTGAGTAATTGTATAATAATTAGTGTCGCTGTTTTAAGGGCATTTGAATGAGCAATTTAACTGTGATTCGATCCTACCTTGGACTAACTGCTCCGACCGATATCTTTATTGAAACAATGTATGATGACAGGTGGTGTCAGGTGTTGCCTATTACCATCCCCAGATTGATTAATGAATGATTGTGTTTAATTCTATTCTTACATGGGTTAGGTCATTTCAGCCGTTGTGCCTGATCAGAGGGACGGCTAAAGGGGTGCACTTTGACCATAACCTTTTTTTTCCCCTTCCTCCTTTTTTTTGTCATTGTTTAATTGACACTGTTCACACAATTTTGCACAATTAACCTGTGACCCGAACCTGCCTTAGACTATCGGCTGGGATGCTTTAATTTAATTTTGTATTGAATTTTCCTATACCTTTTTGGGCTATAACAATGTGATGTTGAAGCGCAGATTCGGAAATAGAGGGCCGCAGGTTGATGCGGAGTTATTATTTAATAATGGCTATTTTTACCATTATGGTTGTCTCATGTTGGGGCCAGGGCTCAGGTGGTTTTCGACCGATATCTTTATTGAATTTTATTTTATTATTATTTGTGTTTATTGGACTAGTGGGGGTTTACTCAGGGGTTTATCTAGAGGGGGGTGGGAGTGGGAAGCGTCTTATTGATCCATGTCTCTAGTGGGAAGTGATAGGAAGATGACCATCCTCAGTGGATGGGGCATAGGGTGGGGATTGGAGAGTGGGTATAGAGGAACTTATAGTAGGACGGGTGGGTTAGGGTTTAGAGTAGAAGGAGGGGGGGCTGTAGCTGGGGTGGTATTTTTATGTGTTCTATGTACTGTTGTCTTATATATGTGTAAGTGTTCCTCCTCTGAACTCCTGGGATTGACCGTCCGGGCCCGCCGGGATCGGCACCTCTGTACTCAGCCTGGCTGCACGGGTATGTTCTCTACGCACTTATACAAGCTCGACCATGGCTAAATTGAATATTTTAATTTGGAACGCAGGAGGGCTTAACGCCCCACACAAGCGTGCCAGTGTCCTTTGGCTATTGAAGAGGAGAAATATTGACCTTGCTCTCCTTAGTGAGACGCATTTAATGGTAGGTGACGTGTCAAGACTGGCAAATCGGCAATATCACGTTATCTCCTCATCCTCAGCCGATGATAAGACGAAAGGAGTAGTCATAGTTACAAGACGTAACCTTGATATCAAAATCTTGGATGTATGGTCGGACACGGAGGGAAGGATTACTATAGCAAAAGTTGAATTCTTGCATAGGAAAATGGCTATAATAGCATTGTATGCTCCTAACACATTTGATTCAGCGTTCTATAATACAATCACGAAGAATATGTTGGAACTTAATGGATACGCTCTCATTGTGGGTGGCGATTTTAATGCGTGCTGGGATGCGGAGATGGATAGGTCCGGGCCCTCTGAAACGAGCGACCAGAAACGGGCCTCTAAGGCCCTCAGGATGTGGGCCAAAGACACGGGGCTCACAGACCTCTGGCGCTTATGCAACCCCACCCTCAGAGATTACTCTCACCTGTCAGCCAGACACAAAAGCTTCTCTCGAATTGACTATGCATTCGCGTCCCCTAATATGTTTGATAGTTTCGATGTCTCATTGGTTCCCTTGGCTCTCTCAGACCACAAGGGGATTTTCCTTACGGCAACCTTTGGCAGGCTCTCCGCAAGAGCTCCCAGATGGCGTTTTAATTCGACCTTGCTAAAGAACGATGACTTCTGTTCTGAGTTCAGGAGTAAACTAGCTGAATTTTTGCAGATCAACGTTGGCACAGTAGAAGACCCTAGGGTCCTGTGGAACGCATTGAAAGGATTCATCAGGGGTCATGTCACACTATTTGCCTCCAATTTGCGAAAGTCCCGGTCAAAAAAGCTAGAAGGACTGGAATCATTATATGCGGACCTATACGCATCCTTGCAAACTGACTATAATGAACGACTAAACACACAACGTAAGATAGTCAAAAAAGAAATAAACTCCATACTTAAACAACAGTCTGAGTTTTTGATACATAGGACAAGACAAAATTACTATTTTCACGGCTCCAGACCTAGCCATCTATTGGCAATGAAAATACGCTCAAATGATCATTTCTCAGATATCCCCTCGATTAAGACGAGCCAGGGTGCAGTCACTACTGATTCGAAAAAGATCAATGACACTTTTAAAGAGTTTTACTCACAGTTATATAGCTCAGAGGGTAATCTGGATGACTCTAGATTTGAATCGTTCATTGGCGGGCTTGAGATACCCCACATTTCTGAGGAAGAGGCCAAGGAACTGGGGAGACCGATTACTCTCGTAGAATTGAGGGAGACTATTGTTGAAATGCAGAGGGGTAAGGCGCCAGGCTGGGATGGTATTCCACCCGAAGTGTATTTAGCTTTCTGGGACCAACTGGGTCCATTGATGCTCGATATGATCAATTATGCTATCGAACAAGGGGAGTTCTCAAGAGATGTCAATATGGCGTTGATTTCTTTACTTCTCAAAAAGGACAAAGATCCCAATGATTGTGGTAGCTATAGACCCTTGAGTCTTCTCGGGGCCGATTTAAAGGTGTTTGCCAAGGTGCTGGCCCGTCGCCTGCAGAGATTTATGTCTGTATTGGTACACTGCGATCAAACTGGTTTTATCCCGGGGCGTCTGGCTGCAGATAATCTTAGGAGGCTGTTGCATGTAATCGATAACAGTAAAGACAATACAACTCCATCCACAGTTCTGTCTTTGGATGCCATGAAGGCGTTTGACAGACTTGAGTGGTCATACCTGTGGAAGGTACTTGAGGTCATGGGTCTTGGAAAGAGTTTTATTCATATGATTAAAGTCCTGTATGCCTCGCCGTCTGCGATGATACTGACAGGCAAAAACTGTTCCACACTCTTTCCAGTCTCCAGATCTTCTAGACAGGGTTGCCCTCTGAGCCCGGGACTGTTCGCGCTTTCCCTCGAACCTTTGGCCCAATTTATTAGGCAATCGGAGGACATCGTCCCCATAATGGTCAACAATACTCCACACAAAATTGCTCTCTATGCGGATGACCTGCTGATTTTCATGGACGACCCCTCCCGGTCGGCCACAAAATTATTGAGGATAATCGACGACTTTGGTAAATTGTCAGGTTTTAAGATTAACTGGAACAAATCAGCCTGCCTACCTCTTAATGAACTGGCCAAGGCGGTACGACTACCAGCTGATATCCCCATAGTAGAACATTTTAAATACCTGGGCATAGAGATATTCCCCACGCTGAACCAAACTACTAAGTACAACTTCACGGGTACTTATGATAAAATACGCCAGGATCTAGACAGGTGGTCGTCCCTTCCTAACTCCTTACAAGCCCGGGCTTCCATAATCAAAATGAACATCCTGCCTAGGATAAATTTTATTAGCTCAATGCTCCCCCTGCCCCCTCCAATAGACCACTGGCGCAAGGTACAATCGATGGTATCTAAGTTTGTCTGGAATAACAAACGCCCGAGAATCAAAAGGGCTACTACTCAACGTAGGAAACAAGATGGGGGCCTCGCAATCCCTGATTTTAAACTTTATTTCTGGTCCTTTTCACTGAGACCTCTGATGTGCTGGCTAGACCCTGTAGAGGCTGTATCGTGGCGCTCCTTAGAAGCGGCGGCGGTGTCTCCGCTAAGATTGCAGGATGTAGTGTACTCCACTGTCTCTATTGCGAAATGCCGGCTGAGGTATGGACCGATCATAACTCACGTGATCCAAACGTGGCGTAATGTACAGAGGTCGTGTGGGGTTAAATGCCCTTGGCACCTGGACTCTCCAATTTTTAATAACAAGCAATTACTTGTTGGACACAAGCCGGTTAATATTCCTCAATGGCAAAGGAGGGGAGTGCATACTCTGGAGGATATTTATGATAAGAACGGCCTCCGTGCGTTTCAGGACTTAAGAGAATTTTATGATCTTCCCGGCGAGTCCTTCTTTCTTTACCTTCAACTAAGGTCAGCACTGAGGGCGCATGGCGTACCGTGGGCTCAAGCCTTGCACCCACACCCCTTCCTCAGGCTTATAGTGGACAGGACGACATCCAGAGGGTTTGTCTCCGACTTTTATACGCTCTTAATTCAATCCACGTATAAAAATTTATCATTGGATACAATCTGGCGTGTGGATATCCCGGAGTTGGACCCCGAGTTTGACTGGGATGATGTTTGGGCAAATGTGGCATTATCTTCCCGCAACCCCAATCACCAGCAAATTAATTTTAATTATATTCATAGGACCTATCTTACACCTAGGAAGCTATTTGCTATGGGACTGATAACCGACTCTCGGTGCACTTTGTGCTCTCAAAAGGCCACTGGCACTTATATGCATATGTATTGGGATTGCCCACCAGTGGCCCGCTTCTGGAGGTCAATAACGGACAAACTTTCAGATCTGTGTGGCTTAACTATCCCATTCACAGCTGTTACGCTACTCCTGAACGATATAACGACACTACCCGCGTCCGTACAACTGAAAAGGGTTGTCCTAGCGGGCGTCACAGCAGCGAAGAAGCTAATAGCAATGAGATGGAAGGAGCCTGAGAAGCTTACAATGATTAACTGGTCCCTAACTCTATTGGATGTGATTTATCTTGAGATATCCACAGCCCGGGTGATTGGGGTGGGGCAGGCTGGAATTGACCTGTGGTTCGCAGCAGCTGAGAAGGTAAAGACCGCAGTGTGCGGCTGAGCGGGGTTGGGGTGCGTGTTCGGGTGAGTCCGGCGGTCTCTTGGGAGGGGGAGGAGGAAATGTTTTTGTCTGTCTTGTCCCTTGTCTTGTCATCTTGAGTTTAGCTGGGATATTATGGGGGGGCAGCTATTTAACTAGTTCTTCACTGTTTGGCCACTTTTACACGGTCTCTGTGAGTCTATTGAACACCTACAGGTTTTTGTTTTTTCATGAAGGTTCATTGCTCTGGTTTCAGGTCGTGTTCCCCCAAAAAATGGTCCTTGTGGTGGATTGGAGATGTACGTTTTATTAATATAGGGTCACACGGCCGGGAAGCGGGACTGAACACTGGGAAAGACCATTTATTAGATAGTACCCCTTGGAATTAATTTAGTAGGTTGAACTCTGGTTTCTTTTCTCTTGTCTGTATAATTGTTAGTCATTATTATTGTTGTTTTTGTTTTTTTCTTGTGAAGTTCTATGTATTGTGATTGTGGTTAATGTGTTGTCTTGTTTTGTGAGAATGTCAATAAAAAAATTTGATCAAAAAAAAAAAAAAAAAAGAAGACGTGTCCGGCCCATGGGGACATTAACGTGTGTTGTCGGGCCTTACAAATACATTTGATTTGATTTGGGTATGTTTCTGCTTGTCTAACTCCGGGGGAGATGGCAAATAAGGTAATTTCCTTTAAGTTCCTTTAACCCCTAGCTTCTCCGACGAGCAGGTCAACACCTTGTGCGGTCGCCTCCACCGTCGGCGTGTGAGTGAACGGGCGAATGTGAGGCACGAGATGTGAAGCATGTTTGGATAAAAATAACCATATAAAATGCAGTCCAACTGAACAATAAGTGGCGGGAATGAGTTTTACTGGAAATAGTTTAGCAGACATGGCGAAGTGGGGTGCGCCTGGGTAGCGCAGTGGACTAAGCACTCGCCTACCACCGCAGAGACTCTGGGATCTAATCCAGCTGTGTCCTGGTCGTTGTAAACTGCGACTCCTACTGGTCGGTCGGGGAGCCTGTTCATTTGATTTATATAGCGCTTGATTTATATTGCTCCGCCATTTTGGATCGGTTTTTCAACTCGGATTGTTGCTAAACGTTCACAGAAGGTAGACACAATAACTGCGCTCCAATATATGACAATGAAATTCAGTTTTCGATAATCCCGAGAGATAGAGAAATAAAAAAAACAAAATGGCGTTGCAGCGTTTTATAGCGTTTATCTTTTTGTGCAATACCGACAATTGGCACCGTTGGATCTCACGTGAATCGATATACGGTAGTACCGACGTGTTTCGGTAGGTTTTAAAAGGACCGAATTCGGTACCCATCCCTAGTGACCGGGCCTTCTGCTCAGCTGCTCCTCGGCTGTGGAGCGCCCCCCCCGACCATCTGAGAGCACCACAGTCCGTTGAGGCTTTTAATTAAAAGGGGCCTAAAAACATTTCTTTTTAACAAGGCGTTTGCCTAGATGGACCTACTGAGGCCTTGTGCGTTTTTTAAAACTTTTTTTAGCTGTCTAGAGCTGACTTTGATCTGAATGTTTCTTTCATTTCATTGGTTGTTTTATTCATTTTTATTTTATTATCTTTATCTCCTTTCATGTGTTATAAGATTATGGTCTGTTCCTTTAAGAGGGAGGCACCCAGGCATACAGGTCAGCTACGCAAGGAGCGAATTCCGGACAGTACGTTAATAAGTACGTGACTGTACATGACCACTTCGGCCCTAGAGTGAAGATAACACTCTCCTGTACTCTTACTAAGGTTCGAGTTAACACAGAAAAAGGTAACGTTGGGGGCTCGAGTCCGGGATATGAAAAATCCTGATTTCATCAGTGAGTTGTAAACTATGGACACGTATAGTTAGCTCATGCTATCTCATGCTAACGGACGCACGAGGCAATTTCGTCAGTCAATGAACTGAGTTGAGATGATGACGGCCCATGGAAGTAACGTTGACGGGGAAATGACCAACTATAAAGAGCAAGTGATCAACTACTCTAACCTGTAACTGAGGGGTACAATTCCCTGACTGTATTAATAAGTATGGTATCATTAAACCACTACTGTCTTATGTACATTACTACTGGCCATACAGTACACAGGTATATGATGTGAACACTTCCCACAATGATACGGTTCCACACAAAACTGGGTTAAGAATATTTATTAGCAGCAATGATAGTATATATAACAATACTTTACTTAAGGTGCGCTTATAAGGCAAAAGAATGTGCATAAGCAAATCAATAACGTATGTCCATTCTCATATTACGCAGGAGATAATGAATACAACCTGTATCTTAGGAATTATATCTATGGTACTCTAGTAAGGTAGCGGGAGATACTGGTAGGGTTCCCACCGGTTGTAAGCCAGAAGGGGGAGGAAATGTTCGAATGCAAAGTCTGGATCAACGGGGACTCAATAAGCTCCTGCTATGGGAGGCGGTACATTACTCCCTTGATCGGCAGACGAAAGCAGCAGCTGTAATCCAAGTATGCGTGCAGCATAGGTGAAAGCCGGCCAGCCTCTCCCAGAGACGGGCTCGAGTGATGTTCCTCACGGGTAAATCCCACACAGTAGTGGGGTGTAGACGATTCTCCTCCGCTCCAACAGCCACAGGACCAAAGCAATAATAATAATAATCCAGCTGGAAAGGGCTCTGTAGTCGTCGGGTAGGTTATCCAGTGTACATAATCCACACGGTCCTCGTCTAGGGCTCCTCGGATGAAGGCGCCAGGTTAAGCTGCCCAGCCTGGATAAGCACACTAGCTGGTGCGAGGAAGCGTTGGTGATGCTGGTCACTGTAGAACGGTAGCCGCACGATACACTATACATAAATAGACTATTACTGAAATAATAGAATAGGTCGAACTCGACGGTACAGCGTTAAACTCTGATACTTCAGCTATCAATTCGCACGCGGTCTCAATGCTCTATTTGGGGCCAAACAGGCCCTACTTCACCGCACGTTGTATCGTGGGTGAGGCTTCACTTGGGTAACTCGAACTACTTCTGTATTCACCTGCGCCATATTTATACGTTAGGCGA
Source organism: Notolepis coatsorum (assembly GCF_963971535.1). NCBI lineage: Eukaryota > Metazoa > Chordata > Actinopteri > Aulopiformes > Paralepididae > Notolepis > Notolepis coatsorum. The sequence continues at coordinate 312,681 of NC_140181.1, read as the reverse complement.
ACAAACTAGTACCAGCCTTATTCCTGTCTCGTATTCTTACGCAGAGCCGTTCATGTCCAGGCAAGTCTGTGGCGGTGACTTTGAACTAGACCTTGGGGGTATGGCAATGGCGCCTAAGGGACCGCTGTCCAATAGGAGAACGAAATATTATGGTCTGTACTAGGTTAAAGGGATATTCCGTGTATATGTACAAGGAATACACAAGGGATATCAAACGATATACAAATATTATGCAATATATATCAATCAATAAATACATATATTCGGTTTAATCTGATCCTTCGTAACAGCCGCCTCCTAATTAGTCCCACCTAATTAGATAAGCAGAGACAGATTGACCGCACTGTCCACTACTCAATGTCTGTTGTGAGGGTAGGGCAGTTCACAAAGTCAGGGGGTCATGGTCGTCATCAATAGTGTCGGGGAGCCTTGGCAACTCTATCAGCCTCGCCACGGGCCGGGTGTATGTCCGCCCTTGGACGAGCACTTCTGCCGCTCTGACCTTTCCGTCGGCACCAGTGGTCACTTTGCTTACGCGGCCGGCCGGCCACGCAGCTCGGGGTAGTGACTGGTCTATGATCATGACGACTGGACGGGATGAAGGGGGGTTTAGGAGGAAGCGGGCCTGAGACTGCTTTGATCTGTGCTTGGCTGTGCCTCCTCCTCCTCTGTCTGTTTCTCTTGTTTGCTCTGTACCCCGTCTGAGGAGGGGCCGGTTCCGGCCGCCCCGTCAAGGAGTCGCTTGGGGTGCTAGGTTCGAGGTCAGCTACGTCTGGAGCGCAGCTGAGGGGGGTGGAGTTCCGAACTCCCTCTTGTGCCCACGGTTCTCTCACAGGCCTCTCGCTTAATGTCAATAGCCTCTCAACGGGCTGTACGAGGGAGTGGCCGGTGTCGCTCGCCTTTGTGTGTAGGCAGCGTGTAGACGTGGGTTGACTGTCAAGTCCGTAGAGGGGGCCCTGGAGCGTCCATCCCAGTCGGGTCTGAACCGCGACTGGGCATCCTTTGGGTCCGATGTGGGCCGCCTCAATTGGGAGAATGAGGTCCGCGTGGTCGGAGCCGATGAGCAGGGTCGGTGTGGCGCCGTCGATAAGCGGTATAGGTAGTTGACGTAGGTGCCCATACTTAGCCATCAGCTGTGGGATGGGGTAGGTGTACTGTGATAGGCCTATGTCGTGGCTGGTGAAGACGTTGGTTATACTATACTGCTTCTCGGGCTGGTCCACCGCTGCTATCTTGAAGGAGACCTTTTCACCTTTTATGGTCTTCTGGTCCCTTCTGATGGTGCGTATGGTCATGGTACCTTTGGCACCCCGCAGGCCCAACTGGGCTGCGGCGGAAGCGAGGAGGAGAGTCTTTTCAGACCCGTCGTCCAGGACGGCGTAAGTGTCCAGGACCTTGTCCTCGTAGCTCAGGAGCACTCTGACCACTTTGATGAGCACTCGGGGGGTCCCGCTATGCTGGTCAATGTGGAGCACTCCTGTTGGTCGGTTGCTTTGGATCGTCTGGGGTGGTGCCGACTCGCGGTCGTCCGAGTAGCACCGTGACTCCCAGTGTCTGCTGTAGCAGTCGGAACAGTAGGGAGCGGTCTGGTGGGTCTTTGGTACTGGTGCCACCGCCACGGCCTGGTACATTACCGTGACGGGCCCACTTTGTTGTCCTGGCGGACGCTTGTTGATGTCATGCAGGACCTCCAAGTGGGTGCCGCCGCACCTGCCACACTTCTTCTTCAAGCGGCACTCAGCTGCCATATGGCTGCGCGCGCAGCGGAAGCAGCGGCGGTGGTCCTTGATCCACTGACTCACCTCGTCCGTGGTCAGCTTCCCGAAAGTGTCGCATTGATACAGCCGATGTTCCCCTTCACAGTACTGGCATTCAATCTTCCACTCCTCTTTCGTCGAGGGGGCGTTGTGGTTCTTGTGCTGCGGTACTGATTCGGCTTGGTACATAACGGTCACCGACCGGCGGTTATCATTTAATCCCAGAGGTCCTGGTCTTGGGCTTGGTCCACTCCATACGAACGTGTCCAGTCGTAAGCTGCTAACCTCCCTGGCGAGGAACTAGGAGGGATGCCTCTGGGCCGTTGGGGTCGCGGTGGTCTCTCTGCCGCCTGAAGCGCTCTTGTCGGGCGGGAGGGAGCTTCTCTAATATCCTCTCTACATTAGAGTTAGCGTACAGTTCATAGATCCCTTTTTCCTTTTGGGACCCCAGCATCCCTACCAGGGACTGTACCTTGATAGAGAGGTCATCTAATGCTCTGTTGTCTCTGGCTGGGGGGAGACGGTCAATGTCTCTTATCTCCTGTATCACGTAGTCCCATATGCGTCCATAACGTTGGTCGAGGGCTACTAGAGCCGCGGTGTATGGGGTAGTAGAGTTGGAATATGCCAGCGCTATATTGTGCGCTCTGGGCACCTTCAGGTGCTTGAGTAGGATAGCATACTTGTACGTTTCATCCGGTACATCGGACATCATTGTCTCTAAGCACATTCGTAGCTCTGTGTACTGTGCTCTGTTCTCGTGTGTGAAGTCCGGGAACGTCGGTGTGCCAAGGTACGATGCCATGGATGGCTGGCACATCGGTGATCGTTGGGGGAAAGGCCTCCTGGGCGAGTCTCCCCGTGCGTGTCGTCTTGGGCTGGTACTTGGTGGGTACCGAAGGTCGGGTACCCAGGTGCTGTTCCTCGGTGCTGACGGTGCGTCAAACTCACCCGTGAGTTGAGTCGGGGGTTTGTAGCGCAGTGCCTCGGGGCTGACGTCTGGGCTGTACTGGACCTCCTGGTCCAGAGTACGTTGCTGCTGGTCGGGGCTGTACTGGGCCTCCTGGTCCAGAGTACGTTGCTGCTGGTCGGGGCTGCACTGGGCCTCCTGGTCCAGAGCACGTTGCTGCTGGTCGGCTTGACATTCCTCCTCTTCCTCCTCCTCTTCCTCTGCTAGGTCCTGGAGTCTTCTGTTCAGTCTCTCGGCGTGGTCCGGTTCTTCCTGGTTGCTGGGTCTCGTATGGACCGGCCGGGGAGGGGGTTCGGAGACGTGGACAGGATCCTCCTGTTGGCGGGGTCCCGGGTCGCTTGGTCGGGTAGGGGAATGTGTCCTAGACCCTTGTCGTGACGATCTCCGGGAGCTCCGTGCGGAGTGAGGGGGTGTCGCCATGGTAATCAATTTGTCCATCAGCTGCGCCTGCAGCCGGTCGCGCTCTGCCTCGCGCTGGGCATGGGCGGCGTCGCGCGCTGCTTCGCGCTGGGCATTGGCGGCGTCGCGCATTGGCGGCGGCGTGCTGCGCATCGGCGCGGCTTCTTTCAATGTTCTCTTCCGTCTGAAGGCGTCTGGTCTCCAGTCTTATGCGGTCGTCTTCACTCCTTTGTTGCGCCTGGAAGCGCTCTCGCTCGGTTGCAGAATGTTCGCGTTCACTGAGGGCTTGCGCTTGGAGTTGCGCGTGAAGGCGCTCTCGTTCGTCTGCAGCTTGTTCGCGCTCGCTCGTCTGTTGCGCTTGGAGTCGATCGCGTTCACCCTGAAGTCGATCGCGTTCGGTGGAGGCTGCCAGGGTGGCGATGAGTGCCTGCGCCAGCATCTTGTCCGCTTCGCTGGGGGAAGACACAGGCGGAGGTGATCGGCTTCTGGCAGTGCTCGTTGGAGATCCGTTCTCCTGTCGCGCTCCGAGGAGATCCATCTCCTGGGTGTGCGTCTCTTCTGGTAGTGGGTCGGGTTCCGTCCCTGGAGCGCTTTCTTTATCCTGGAGCTCTCCGGGGACTGTCCCGTTGGCGTTGTCGGGGGGTAAAGTCATGTCATGTCCCTCCTGGTCCCCCCCGTGAGCTTGGTCAGTTACGTTAGAACCCACTAGGGTCTCTACTGGCGGGGTCGCCTGGTCGTTAGGGTTTGGCATACTTTTACTATCCGCTTTAGTTACTTTATCCGTATTTAACTTCCTTTTAAAGCTAGGTATTGGACTGACAACGTAGTCCTCTAGGTGAAGAGGTGGCTGCCGTCTGCGCTCCGGGCGATCTAGCTTAGGAGAACCGTTTGTGGAGTGTTCATCATCGGCCATGTTAATATTAATATTATATTAATATTACGCTAATTGCTCTCCGGCTCGAAGGACCAATTGTAACTGAGGGGTACAATTCCCTGACTGTATTAATAAGTATGGTATCATTAAACCACTACTGTCTTATGTACATTACTACTGGCCATACAGTACACAGGTATATGATGTGAACACTTCCCACAATGATACGGTTCCACACAAAACTGGGTTAAGAATATTTATTAGCAGCAATGATAGTATATATAACAATACTTTACTTAAGGTGCGCTTATAAGGCAAAAGAATGTGCGTAAGCAAATCAATAACGTATGTCCATTCTCATATTACGCCGGAGATAATGAATACAACCTGTATCTTAGGAATTATATCTATGGTACTCTAGTAAGGTAGCGGGAGATACTGGTAGGGTTCCCACCGGTTGTAAGCCAGCAGGGGGAGGAAATGTTCGAATGCAAAGTCTGGATCAACGGGGACTCAATAAGCTCCTGCTATGGGAGGCGGTACATTACTCCCTTGATCGGCAGACGAAAGCAGCAGCTGTAATCCAAGTATGCGTGCAGCATAGGTGAAAGCCGGCCAGCCTCTCCCAGAGACGGGCTCGAGTGATGTTCCTCACGGGTAAATCCCACACAGTAGTGGGGTGTAGACGATTCTCCTCCGCTCCAACAGCCACAGGACCAAAGCAATAATAATAATAATCCAGCTGGAAAGGGCTCTGTAGTCGTCGGGTAGGTTATCCAGTGTACATAATCCACACGGTCCTCGTCTAGGGCTCCTCGGATGAAGGCGCCAGGTTAAGCTGCCCAGCCTGGATAAGCACACTAGCTGGTGCGAGGAAGCGTTGGTGATGCTGGTCACTGTAGAACGGTAGCCGCACGATACACTATACATAAATAGACTATTACTGAAATAATAGAATAGGTCGAACTCGACGGTACAGCGTTAAACTTCAGCTATCAATTCGCACGCGGTCTCAATGCTCTATTTGGGGCCAAACAGGCCCTACTTCACCGCACGTTGTATCGTGGGTGAGGCTTCACTTGGGTAACTCGAACTACTTCTGTATTCACCTGCGCCATATTTATACGTTAGGCGAACAAACTAGTACCAGCCTTATTCCTGTCTCGTATTCTTACGCAGAGCCGTTCATGTCCAGGCAAGTCTGTGGCGGTGACTTTGAACTAGACCTTGGGGGTATGGCAATGGCGCCTAAGGTGTCAATAGGAGAACGAAATATTATGGTCTGTACTAGGTTAAAGGGATATTCTGTGTATATGTACAAGGAATACACAAGGGATATCAAACGATATACAAATATTATGCAATATATATCAATCAATAAATACATATATTCGGTTTAATCTGATCCTTCGTAACACTAACCCATTCATGTTAACCCACACAACTACAACCATGTACTCTCAGTCTGATGTCGCTAACCTGAGACGTGAAATTAAGTACCAACATGGACAAAGCCTCAATCCGTTCATAACAGAGGATCAGCTGCCCCCTACTGGTGCAATGTCAAACCCATTTACTGCACGTAATAAGCCATTGATAATGGCCAGTGACAATTACCCACATGCTCATCTGTCGTTGTCAAGCACAAACCCCTTTGCTCATATGAATGATCAAAGTATGAGAGACAGTGGCATTGAAATGCAGCAAAGTCATTATGGAACTGAGCCTCCCCATATGAATATGTTGTATGGACAAATGCATTCAATGACCATAGGAGATGCAGCTACCCATAACATTAACCCCTGCATTGCTGCTAAACCAGCAGCCTTTATGGAGAGCACACCTATGAACAATGTGACAGTCTATTCCCCACATATTGAACCTGCAACCCTGCTTTCCACCCCTGTGACACCGGGTGTGTGTGTTCCCGTCAGGTGCAGCCAGAGGGCGCTGTACACCACAGGCAGAGTACACCGGTCCATGGAAGTAATGAAGCTGTGACTTATGGCTATGATCAGTCCCATCGCAGGCGAGCAGGCTTCCATCCACATGGCCGGCTGCCCCGGCGTGTGCAGTACAACCTGTCTTCAGACAGCGAGGACGACAGTGTTCAGCGAGAGAGGATTCCTACACTACGACCGGGTCAGTATGATGGCACCACACCATGGAAGGACTTCTTGCAGCGCTTTGAGAGCTGTGCTGAGGCTAATCGCTGGTCAGAGAACACTATGGCTGTCCAGTTGAGGTTCTGTCTCATAGGTGCAGCAGGAGCAGTGGTCCACCGCAACCCAAGGTCAGCACGCTGGGACTACAGAGACATTGTTGAGGAGGTGGAGGTTGCTTATGGCCCATCATGCAGTGGCTGTTGCCATCGAGTTAAGGCAACGAATCCGCCTGCCAGGTGAGGCACTACACATCTTGAGGGACGACATATATGAGAAAGTGTCTATTGCATACGCTGACCGTTCTGAAAAGGAGCAGGATGCAATCAGTGTTGAGGTGTTCACTAATGCTATGGGGGACGCCAACATTATTCAGAAGCTCCTAGAAGACCGACCTCGCACATTAGCCCAAGCTTACGACATTGCTTGTCGTTATGAAACTATCAGGAGAGCAGCTACCAGCGTTGCACAGCTCATGCAGACTGGAGCACGGAATGTAGCTGAGCGGAGAACCAGAATGGCTATGGTGCGCGATTATGCCCACTCTGATGAAGCTGAGGGAAATAATGGTGCAGCACCAGCACCCACAAAGCAGAACCAGAACCACCCCGCGCAATACAAACAAAGGAGACAAAAAGATACAAATTGGGATAGCATCCGCTGTCACAACTGCTCGGGTATTGGACACATGTGGTGTAATTGCCACTCTCTAACAAACCCAACTAAGCTGCAGGCGGACACAGTTTTGAATGTCTCCAAAAACCAAAATGCATGCAGAGGGTCCAGTGGTAAAGGTGAGAGCCCAGAAATGTGTATCCACCTGCTGATGTATGACATGGAGATTTGTGCCATCTTAGACTCTGGGGCAGGGAGAAATGTGCTGCCTTTGTGATACTATAATTCTATCCACCCGGAGGTCAGACCACCTATCCAGCCATCAACTGTACAGTCCCTGCATGGCATTGGTCCTGGGAATGTCTCTGCCTTGGGTGAAGCTCACTCACCTGTTCAGATTGGCAGCCAGACTGTGGGTGTAGATTTCATACTTGCCGACCTGCCAGGCAGTGCTGAGGCCATCCTGGGCCATCCATTTTTAGAGCAGTCAAGAGCACATCTGGACTTTGGCAACCGAAAGATTGTGTTGTTCGGTGAACAAATACCATACTTCCATCCGGACAACAGGCCGAGAGCACATGCAGTAAGAGTAGCTCGCACCACAGTTCTAGCACCAGGACGTGAGTACATTATACCGGGAAATGCTCATTTCCGGACCCCTGTGAAAGGAGAGGTGATGCTATGCCCTACAAAAGGCTTTGTTGAGAAGCACCGATTGCTGATGGCCCGGGTCTTAGTAGGAGCCCAGCCCAGTAAGAGTATACCAATCAGAGTATTTAACCCAGGAACCACTGATGTTACCATCAAGAAAGGAGCAGTAGCAGGGTTTCTCCAGTCTGTTGAGATAATGGAGCCCCCTACCATCATCACTGAATCCCAACAGTCCGACCGTGCCTTCCCCACCGTGCCAGAACATCTCACCACTCTGTACGCCCAGAGTTCCATTGAGCTAACTATCGGGGAAAAGTGCAGTCTAGCGAAGCTCCTGCAAGACTACGGCGACATCTTCTCTACAGGACCCACTGACCTAGGCCGTACTAACCTAGTGCAACATGACATTCAAACCCTGCCAGGTGTCCCAGTGAAACAACACCCCCGCCGCATGGCCCAGGAAAAACAACTGAATGCTGACCAGCAGATACAGCAGAGCCTCGAGACTGGACTCGCCCGTAACAGCCACAGCAGTTGGGCCGCGCCCATTGTCATGGTACGCAAAAAGGACGATACTTATCGTCTCTGTGTGGACTACAGGGCTTTGAATGACTGTACCATTAAAGATGCGTACCCATTACCTCGTATTCAAGATACTCTGGACACCTTATCCAGCGCCAAATGGTTCAGCACTCTGGACCTTGCATCTGGCTATTGGCAGGTGGAACTAACCCCCAGAGCAAGGCCTCAGCATTCTGCAGCAGGAAGGGGCTCTTTGAGTGGAATGTCATGCCGTTTGGGCTATGTAACGCCCCAGCAACGTTTCAACGTCTAATGGACCGCGTCCTTGCTGGCATGCAATGGGAGACCTGCTTAGTATACTTAGATGACATCATTACACTGGGAAAAGATGTACCAGAAATGCTGCAGCGGCTATCCCAGGTGTTTGACCGACTGCGCCAAGCCAAGTTGAAATTGAAACCAGCAAAGTGTTGCCTGTTCCAACGGCAAGTAGCCTACCTCGGGCACATCGTCTCTGAGCAGGGGGTCGCTACCGACTCACAGAAAGTCCAGAAAGTCAGAGAGTGGCCTACACCATCCGACGTCAGTGAGGTCAGCCAGTTTGTAGGCCTCGCGTCATACTACAGACATTTTGTAAAAGACTTTGCTGCTGTCGCTCAACCTCTACATGGCCTGACCAAAAAGTATGCCCGTTTCCACTGGACACAGGAATGCCAGGAAGCATTTGATAAACTAAAGCAACTACTTACCACTGCACCTGTCCTTGGCTACCCCCTTGATACCGGGGACCTCATTCTAGACACAGATGCTTGTGACACTGGAATCGGAGCTGTCCTTTCTCAGATGCAGGACGGTGAGGAGCGTGTGCTGGCATATGGCAGTAGAAGACTCTCCCAGACTGAACAAAACTACTGTACCACACGGAGGGAGTTGCTAGCCGTGGTGGAATTCACATCACACTTCCGCCAGTACCTGCTGGGAAGATCTTTCACCGTCCGCACGGATCATAGTAGCCGCCTCCGCTGGCTAATACGGATGAAGGAGCCTGAGGGACAGCTAGCCAGATGGCTTGAGAAGCTTGGTGAATACAACTTCAAGGTGATCCATCGCCCAGGACGGCAGCACTGCAATGCCGATGTTCTGTCTAGAAGGCCTTGTCGTCAGTTCTGCCCTTGCAAAGTGCCAGACCCGTTGTTGAACATGGAAAAGTCAAGACATCAGGCTGTGCAGTGTGACCTGGGCGGTAGTGTGACAGCAGGAACTACTGAAGCTCATCCCATAGAGTTGAGCTTAGTGGGGGTAGTGGACTCCCCATCCCCTGGATTGGGAAGCACAGGTGTGGAGGATTTAAGGTCTGATGGAAATTCACAAACTGAAGAAAGGATTCTTCTCACAGAGACTACAGAGGCGCAATTATTCCACGGTTGGACCGTTGAGCAGCTGAGGGAGGCTCAGATAGCGCTGGAACAGGGAACAGAACGTCCCTCATGGGCGGAGATCTCACCTCATAGCCCGGCCACCAAAACATATTGGAGTCAGTGGAAAAGACTGTATTTCAAAGAAGGTATTCTGGTGCTACGCTTCTATTGTGCAGAGGAAACCATATTCTACCCTCAGATAATACTACCTCGTATGTACCAGTCAGATGTCCTGAAACAAATGCATGATGGTCCTGTGGGGGGTCACTTTGGAGTGGATCGGACTCTCACCCGTCTGCAGACAAGATACTACTGGTATCGTATGAGAAAAGATGTCACGCTGTGGTGCCGCACATGCGCTAGCTGTGCTGCCAGAGCCAGGCCCTCTAAGACACCCCAGGCCCCCATGGGCACTGTCCGCGTTGGAGCACCTATGGAGCGAGTGGCTCTGGATATAATGGGCCCCCTCAACGAGACTGATCGTCATAGTCGCTATGTGTTAGTAGTTCAAGACTACTTCAGCAAATGGGTGGAAGCCTATCCCCTACCAGATGAGCAGGCTGTAACTGTCGCTGAAGTATTCACCTCTGAATGGGTATGTCGTTTTGGAGCACCTCAGACTTTGCACAGTGACAAGGGCACCAATTTTGAATCACAAGTGTTTCAGAAAATGTGTGAACTACTTGGAATACTTGGCACCACTTCTTTCAGGCCACAGTCTGATGGGCAGGTTGAACGTTTCAATGCCACTCTGCAAAATATCTTAGCCACAACAGCTGAACGCTGCCACTGGGATTGGGATATCATGATTCCCTATGCTGTAATGGCCTATAGGGCAACAAAGCACAGCTCCACTGGGTTTACCCCCAACATGATGTTGTTTGGGCGGGAAGTGACTGAGCCAATTGACCTGGTGGCTGGTCTGCCACCCGGCCATGAAAGTGCCCAGACTCCTCCACAGTATGTCATTCAGCTCCGTGAAAGGCTGGAGCTTGCTCACCAGATCGCCAGAGATGCCCTAGGTCAGTCTGTGGAACGGGCCAAAAAGCAATATGACAAGAACGTTTGCCGCACTCTGTACCACACAGGTGATGCTGTCTGGCACCTAGTAAAAGGCACCAAGAGAGTAAGAGATAAGGTGAGGAAATTCTTGCCATCATACGAGGGGCCATACTTTGTCCTAGGCCAACTGGACGACTTGGTGTACCGCATCAAAAAGGGGCCTAAGGCTAAAGTCAAAGTAGTGCACCATGACAAACTCAAACCATACCACTCCCGTACCCTGTTGGATAATGTCTGGGTCATCGAACAAGCACAAGTCTGGAACCCTGCTGAGGTTCTACCACCCATTCCAGATACCAGCCTCATCGACTCTGACCTGTTCCTGGCTAATCTGTTCCCGGATACGGCGGCGGGGAGTGATAGCGGACAGGAAGCAGAGTCATCTACAGACATTCCCTTGAGCCCTGTTGCTTTCCCCTCTTCGCCACACACAGCCCAAGTCTCCTCGAGTACAGAGGAGGTTCATGCTAGTGGGGGTAGTGCAGTGCAACGTACTCAAAAAGCAACGGTTATGGACTCCACTCAGTGCCAAACATCCAGGGGCAGGTCTAGCAGGACCAGGAGACCTCCAGATAAATATGGAGAGTGGGTGACTTACTAAAAAAAAAGTTATATTACTCCTGTTTAAAGAAAAAAATAGTTGAAAGGAGTTTGTTGTTTGAAAGACTTTGTATTGTTTTGGTTAAAGAAAAAACTTGAGGCACTGTGGCATCATGAGTAAGTTTACTTCAGTGGTGATCTTGTTTACGGTGAGAAAAGTGAGACCATACAATTATTTTGGGGTTAATAGGTGAAGCAGGTGTTTTACTCAGTTAGAAGCTAGAGAGGATACTGGGAGGTTGCCTTTAATATTGAGTTAGAGCTGTGGTTATATTGGGGCTGTATTCGTTGCGTTGTAGGTGTGTTTCATGCTTCTTTTTCAGAGTGTGTTGGAACCTCAGAAGCACTGAAAGGAGGTTGACTGTTTAAACTCCTAACACTGCACTACCTTCCACAATTTCACCCTGTTCTCAAGGGAAACAACTATCTTAAGGATTATAATGGACTGTTTCCTATGGACTGTTTCTTATGGACCGTTACTCCGTCAAGGGGAGATGTTCTTGGGCATTGTGACCCTAAAGGACTCCAGAGACTCAAGGGGTGTTCAAAAGAAAAAGAAAAAAAAAAGTCTATGTAATCTGTTTAGGATATTTTGTGTGTAGTCATAGGGGTGCTGGAATGTTATTATATTTAATTGTTAATTGCCATCCAGAGTGGGGGTAGTGTTATAAGATTATGGTCTGTTCCTTTAAGAGGGAGGCACCCACGCATACAGGTCAGCTACGTGTAACTGGTCTAAGGCCACCCTCTTGAATGTCGTCGTGCATGTGAAGTGAAGAGACAGGTTGCGGCCCATTCAATGTTTATTTCTGGGAGCAAAACAAACAAGAAGAATATGGCATTACTTCTTGTCCACTAGGTGGCTCCAGTTCACAGGCTCTTCCTCATTCAGGCCAGACTGAACACCATTTTTAATCAAACATTGAAATAACACATTTATAATGAAACAATACAATAAGATAATACAAGATAAACAATAGGATTCATTAATTTACCTGGGAGCAAAACAAACAAGAAGAATATGGCATTACTTCTTGTCCACTAGGTGGCTCCAGTTCACAGGCTGCAATGAGGGAAATATGTCACATTTCAGGTCGAGGCCTACACAACCTGCTCATCCATACTACTAACTCAATCAGCATGTGTCATACAAGAGATCGTCACCACAGTTAAATTCCTTTACAAAAAGTGCACAACTGTTCATTATTGCTTAGATACCATTACATACACCCCGGTTCATTTGCCCGGCAACTTATTTACAATAGTAAACCATCAATACATTCTTTTAAACCAAAGATATGTTTTAGAGGCACGGAACAGCTCTTACCTCTTCCTCATTCAGGCGAGACTGAATGGGAAGAGGCGCGCAACAAAGTAAATACGTCACTTCGGCAGGAAGTGACGATTTCAAAATAAAAGACTTTGAGAATAAAAATAATAATAATAATAAATTAAAATAAAACGTTAGGGAGGGATTCTTTGTGGAATACAAATTAGTATATTCTATATATACCTGCTACATACTCCCCCCCTGAATTCCGCTAAAATCCCGAACCTACAGGACACACTAACTGGGACCTCCAACACTACGTCAGAACCGGCACGGGTTTACCTGAATATACACATCTTCAAAATCAACTATAAGTTACCTGTCACACAGGTTCAGAGAAAACAAAAAGATGATCGGTCCTATGTTTCTCCTAGAATCACTCGGTGCCTTGTACACCAAACCACCCGGCCTACTCGAATCCCATACCTCATCTGTGAGCACATGTGGTAAATACGCCACTTACAGTGTCACAGTGCAAGATAAAATAAAAATCAATAAAACAAAAAAAACTGAAAGAGATAGCACAGAAAGCCTAGGACAGAGTTAGAAGAGACTGGGAACTCCTACCAACCGAACGGCCTCTGAACCATCGTCTCTATCAAACGGTTGACTCCCCTAACCACCCTGCCAGCCCGTGTCCTGACTACACCCTCTGTGCCCCTCAGTGTAGGTGCACGGCAGTCTCGGTCCCGTTCTACAATAGCCGGAATGACTACCGGAATAACGGTCGGGGCCCTTGGCACTGTGTCTGATGTGTCAACTGTAGACACTGGTCTGGAGGACTGGGCACTACTTGCATCAACCACCGACACTGTCTCTCTATCAGACTGATCTTCGTCCACATCAGCTACGTCACAGGAGCCATGACTGGTAGCCTCTTCAGCCCCACTCAACACCCATGCCTCCGTCCTATCCTCCGAACCCCTCTCTCCCTCCAGAGAGTTGACGAGACCCATCTGAGACCCGTCCTCTGATCCTCTCTCTTCCTCCAGAGAGTTGATGAGGCCCATCTGAGACCCATCCTCTGATCCTCCAAGACTGTCTTCAGTCTCCGGCGCGTTCCCATCAGCAGTCTCTATGGGTAGGAAGCTGATATCCAGAATCAGGTTGCGATGCACCACTCTCGTCTTCCCCTTGTCATCTTCCAACTTGTAGACATGAGTCTGTGGGTTGCTGTCAATGACAGTATAGACTGTTGGTTCCCACTTGTCCGCAAGTTTCTTCTTCCCCCTCTCACCTTTGTTTGCGAGGAGCACCCTGTCTCCCACGTTCAAGCAGATCCCCTTGACTTTACGGTTGTAACCTCTGGCTTGCTTGTCTTGCTCCTTGACAGCATGTCTCCGAGCAACGTCTGCTGCTTCATGGAGGTGGGACATAAGCGTTGTCGCGTAACTGCTGTAGTCAACAACCACTGGGTCATGCAGAACCTGTCTGAACATCACATCAACAGGGAGCCTCGGAACCCGCCCAAACATTAGGTGGAAAGGTGCATACCCAGTTGTCTCATGCACCGTCGCATTGTATGCAAATGTCAGAGTCTGTATTTGCTGAGGCCACCTGGCCTTCTCCCTCAGCGGCAGCGAACGGATCATGCCTCCCAGGGTTCTGTTAAACCTCTCGGTCCCTCCGTTCCCCATGGGATGGTAGGCGGTAGTGTGTGACTTGGAGACTCCCGACAGTCTAAGCAGTTCCGCAATGAGCTCGCTCTCGAAGTTGGCTCCTTGATCCGTATGTATGCGCTTCGCAAATCCATACACACAGAACACATGATCCCACAACTTCCTCGCAACTTGCTTCGCTTGTTGATTCGAGCAGGGAAAGGCATGTGCCAACTTCGTGAAATGATCCATCAGAACAAGGACATCTACTGAACGCTGATTGTTATCCTCTGCACTCCAGAAGTCCAAACACACTAGTTCCATGGGAGCGGAGGTCCTTATACTCTCAAGTGGAGCCCTGGCAGACGGATCTGGAGTCTTGGCCAAAATGCACCTCTGGCAGCACTTCACATAGTCCTTAACTTGGCGCTCCATCCTCGGCCAAAAGAAGCGTTGTCTTGTCAGGTAGATCGTCCTTGCCTGTCCTTGATGTCCGGCTAGGTCATGTACGCCCCGCAAGGCCTTGTCCACTAGACTCCGGGGTAAGACGAACTGAAGCCTCCTCTGCTTGCTCAACGGATCTTTGGTGACTCTATAGAGCACTCCGTCAGTGACCTTCAGTCTCTCCCATTGTCTGATCAGCACCAGAGCACTCGCGCCCAGACCGTCTCTCTCTCGCCTCGATGGCCTCCTCTGTCGAGTCAGAAAAGACGTGACCTTTGAGATGTCAGGGTCACTCTCTTGGCTCCTCTGAAGCTCTGCCAGGGAAAAGGCAGGCAGCGAATCCTGTCCCGGCGGAGCAAGATGTTGAACGGTCTGTACCAACTCTGTTGCCCTGGACTCTGCAGCTGCATCCCAATGGTCATGAGAATCAAGGACCGCCTTCACAGCGCTGTTACACAGGGGCGGCGAACACTGGGACTGCATCACAGCGATGCTCTCTGACCTCTCCGCCCGTTGACACTGGACCCTCAAACGGAAGGCATCTTGAACTCCGTTCACTCCAACCTCACCCGCTTCGGCGAGCAGATTGCCGTAGGACTCAGTGACCAGCCGGCGCCCAACCGTCTTGGCAAACGGATCCCGACTGAGAGCATCAGCCACCACATTCTTGACTCCTGCGATGTGCTTCAGGCTGAACGTATAAGGAGCGAGCTTCGCGACCCACCGTTGTTCACAAGCGTCGAGCTTAGGCTTTGTCATTATATAGGTGAGTGGATTGTTGTCCGTCCATACAGTGAAGGAGTTGCCCTTCAGCCAATGGCTGAACTTGTCACACACACTCCACTTCAGTGCCAAAAACTCGAGAACTGCTCAGGGTCTTGCTTGCGAAAGCTATGGGGCGCGCTTTACTTTCACCAGCTGGTACTTGTGACAACACCGCCCCGAGCCCGTCCAATGAAGCATCGGTTGACAGAATCAAGGGACGTGAGAAATCAGGATGCGCCAGAACCACACAGTCCAGCAGACTCTCTCTTAGACTGACGAAGGCGACGTCACACTCTGAAGTCGAGTCATCGGGTCCCAGTCTCCTGAATGTTCCTGCCTTCACCTTCACCTTCGTCCTTCCTTTCCTCTTCTGTCCCCCAGTCAGGGCGAACAGCGGTTTGGCGATGGAAGAGCAATTAGGGATGAAGTGCTGATAGAAGAAGACCATTCCCAGATAGGACTTGATCCTCCGTACTGAGGGTGTGCACCCGTCTTCTTCCATCAGATCTGTCCTAGACATGCTGGATATGACCTCCACCTTCGCAGGATCCACAGCCACTCCGTTACCATCTATGATATGGCCCAGAAACTTGACAGACGACCTCATCAGATGACACTTTTTCAGACTCAACTTGAGGTTGTGGTCTCGCAGTCGCTGGAAGACGACCTCCAGTCTTTGTAACGCCTCCTCTTCCGTCGATCCGAAGACCAGCAGGTCGTCCAGATAGCATAACAGGCTGCTGAAGTTCATGTCCCCGAATATACTCAGCATCATGCGCATAAATGAGGCAGGACTATTGCACAGTCCCTGCGGCATTCTATTATACTCATGCAGGCCTATCGGTGTAGTGAACGCCGTGTATCTCTTATCCTCCTCAGCCATGGGAACGTTGTAGAAGCCGGACGTCAAGTCCATTGTGCTGAAGAAGGTGTTCCCCCCCAAGGCGGCCAGACAGTCCGACTGATGTGGAAGAGGATGGGCGTCTTTGAGTGTTCTTGCATTCAACCATCGGAAATCGGTGCAGATCCTCAGATTACCGTCCTTTTTCCATACCATCACCAGCGGTGAAGCATAATCACTCACTGATTTTCGGATTATCCCTTGCTGCTCCATGTCTGTCAAGACCTGTTGTAGTTTCTGGTAGTGAGCAGGGGGTACTCTCCGGTAAGGAAGGCGGAATGGACGATCATCGGTCAGTCGAATGCGGTGGACGAAGCCCTTTGCCTCACCACAGTCCATCTCATGCTTGGAGAAGATGTCGGTGTAAGACTCGAGCAGCTGGACCAACTTCTCCTTTCCTGCGTTGCTGGTATGACAGGGTTGGATATCGAGTTTGTCAAGACCAACATCACGTAGCCTCTGCTCGAAGTCAGAGGGACTGGTTGCCGTATGGTGCTCAGTCGCAGGAGCCCTGTCGATCCGACTACAGCCTTGGAGTAGCTCCAAATCTTCCACAGCTAAGCAGGGAGACACATCTGCCAGCTTACAGTTCCTCTTCAGCGTAACAGGTCTATCAGACAGGTTGGTGACCTTCATTGGGACCCACCCATCACCCCACAGAGGTGTCACGACCCGACCAACCATGATATTACGTGGCATGGACCTTGACGAAGTCGGCTCCACTATCACGGTGCTCCCCGGTGACATGACAGTATTCTTGGGTAGTTTACCCCAGACGAGGTGTTCTTGCATCGCCAGAAGAGTGATCGACTGCTTGAGCTTGACCGTGCCGATCTTATCCGGTACCTTTTCACCCCTCCAACGGGACGTATTCGCCATGAGGTCCAAGAACTGCTCACACCCTGGGGATGAGGATGGACTGCAGACGGAGATGAGCCGCCAGTAATCGTCACTGTCCTTCAACTTGTGCATGAGGAACTTGATCACATTCGTGCCAATGATGAGATCATCCCTCTGGCCCGGCACCACAAGAACTGGTACGATGCAGCTCACCCCATATACTTTCAGTTCAACTTCGTACACACACTTCGGTTTAGTGAGTTTTCCTCCACACCCCACTAAAACCACGTCCTCAGTCATCGGTCTTGGTTCTTGTAGTACTTTTCCTTTCAACATCCTTTCCTCTGCATCTTCACTGAAAGTACAGGCCATGGAGCCTGAGTCGAGCATCCCTTGCATCTGAAACATATTATTCACGTTGACTGGAGTATAGAACAGCTCATCATACGGCTCAACTCTTTGCGTGTTCTGTGCTATGATCTTCACACCAGCCGGTGCTTCACTGCACTCTCTCACATAACACTGTTCATGTTCACTTTCAGCACTGAGGGTCTGACTGTCCTCACCCACACGTTCCCTCCTCCAATGCGGGTTAGTCAGTTTAAAGACTGCTGCTCTCTGGGTGAGCGCGCGCCCTGGTCTCTCTGTCTGGGAGGGGAACTGCGACAGTCTCTGCGAATATGGCCGGGTTTAAAGCAACCCAAACACAGGTGCTCCCGCATGCAGTGTGCCACAGTTGAGTGCTCCGCCGATCTGCATATCTTGCAGTTAAACTGTTGTCGTCCATACATTGGCTGGTTGTTCTGAGCCATCGGCTGGTAGCTCTGAGAGATCGGCTGATTGTTCTGAGCCATCGGTCGGTTGTTCTGAGCCATTACTTGGCTGTTCTGCGCCATCGCTTGACTGTTCTGAGAGAGTGTCCGGTCAAGCAGGCCAATCAAAGTCATCAGACAGTTCCCATCTATCTGAGGAGCAGACGTGACACTCGCTCCCACCTGGACAGGGGGGCGACTCTGGAAGGTTAGGCGTAGACACCTCCTCAAACACAGGTGTCTGGACATGAACTGTTAAAGGTCTCCCCAGACCTGCACGGTTTGTTCTGGCGTCCCGCTGTCCTCTCATGCTGATCTGATGACGGTCAACATGCTCCTGTATTTCACCAGCTGTCCACTTCTCTGGCGCTTTGAACCGCAAGATTGCAGCAAGGGAAGGATCAGGGCAATACTTTACGAACATCATGGTCACCTCTCGACGGGGGTCATCAATATGTCGCCCATGCCTGCTCAGGCCCTCCTCTGCTGCATCAACAGCCTTGTTAAGTCGGATCCAATACTCGACAGGGTCCACCCCTGTCACAGGCACAGTGTTATAGAAATCCGCAAGAGGCATACTTGAGCATGACACGCCACCGAAATGTTGTTTCAGTATGTCAGTCACAACCCTCGGGTTCTCTTGAGGCTTTAGTAACGGGTTGCTACGGAGCGTTACTTTCACAACGTCTCTGGCTCTGCCCATCAGTCTGGACAACATCTCTTGATGCTGCTCGTCCACTCCTATACCTCTCTTCCTCAGGTAGGTGTCCATGAGCTCCTCCCACTCATGCTTGTCAGACCCATCTCCTCTGTACACTGGAGGCTCCCTCACATCCGACTGCATGACCAGCTTTACACCAGTCAGGTTGAGTGTGGAGTCGACGCGTGGTTGGCTCCCACCCGGGTATTGAACCCGCTCTTGACTGCCTTCATTCGCCCGGCTCTCTCCTCTCATCTGAGCCGATATTGACTGCCCCACCGGCTGGGCGATGTGTGATATCAGGTCACTCAGTGCTGGGTCTTTCCTGTCGGGAATGGCCGCAGGTGAAAAGGTAGGTCTGTGGGCAAAGGGTGTGTGGCTCGGTAGATGGGTTGAGGTGAAGACTGGGGAACCTTCATTGCCCGGGGCACTAACCTGCTGGGTCTGACTGGGCGCTCGTGACCTCCCCTCACCTGGGCTCGGCCCTGGGGAATTAAATAGCTGTAACCCTCTCCCATAAGAATTAAGCAGCGATGAACCCCTCCCCAAACCAACACCCGGTGAGTTAAATCGAGCCAACAGCTGTGCCCCCCTCCCGGACGCAAAATCACTAGGGCCATGAACCACCCTCTCCCCAATGGCTCCCCCCTCTACAACAGACCCGCTCTCTGCGACGGCCTCCACCTCTACATTATCGTGATCCATTCTATTTTTTTTTAAATGGGCTATCAACAAAGAAGGAGAAAAAAAATTAAATATATTCTGCGGATCACAATATGTTTACCTTGGCCATTACCAATACTATGCCAAAAGAGTGGAGAAATATTTGATTACAATATTTTTCTTGGCTATTCCACCACAAAAGAGGAGAAGAAAAATATATAATTAGGTCACTATATTTCTATAAAAAGAAGAAAAATATATAAGTTGGTCACTATATTTTTCTATTGGCTATTCCTATATCAGGAAAAAGAAGAAAAATATATATATGTTGGTCACAATATTTTTCTATTGGCGATTCCTATATCAGGAAAAAGAATAAAAATATATATATATGTTGGTCACAATATTTTTCTATTGGCTATTCCTATACCAGGAAAAAGAAGAAAAATATATATATATGTTGGTCACAATATTTTTCTATTGGCTATTCCTATACCAGGAAAAAGAAGAAAATATATATATATGTTGGTCACAATATTTTTCTATTGGCTATTCCCATACCAGGAAAAAGAAGAAAAATATATATATATGTTGGTCACAATATTTTTCTATTGGCTATTCCCATACCAGGAAAAAGAAGAAAAATATATATATATGTTGGTCACAATATTTTTCTATTGGCTATTCCTATACCAGGAAAAAGAAGAAAAATATATATATGTTGGTCACAATATTTTTCTATTGGCTATTCCTATACCAGGAAAAAGAAGAAAAATATATATATGTTGGTCACAATATTTTTCTATTGGCTATTCCTATACCAGGAAAAAGAATAAACCAGAAATCAGAAATTAAAGAGAGAAGAAAAAAAATTCACTTCGACGACTCTTCCCGGCGACCAATCTGGCGTTGGTACTTGTGTTGTCCTGGTCATCGGCACCACTGTAACTGGTCTAAGGCCACCCTCTTGAATGTCGTCGTGCATGTGAGGTGAAGAGACAGGTTGCGGCCCATTCAATGTTTATTTCTGGGAGCAAAACAAACAAGAAGAATATGGCATTACTTCTTGTCCACTAGGTGGCTCCAGTTCACAGGCTCTTCCTCATTCAGGCCAGACTGAACACCATTTTTAATCAAACATTGAAATAACACATTTATAATGAAACAATACAATAAGATAATACAAGATAAACAATAGGATTCATTAATTTACCTGGGAGCAAAACAAACAAGAAGAATATGGCATTACTTCTTGTCCACTAGGTGGCTCCAGTTCACAGGCTGCAATGAGGGAAATATGTCACATTTCAGGTCGAGGCCTACACAACCTGCTCATCCATACTACTAACTCAATCACCATGTGTCATACAAGAGATCGTCACCACAGTTAAATTCCTTTACAAAAAGTGCACAACTGTTCATTATTGCTTAGATACCATTACATTTGCCCGGCAACTTATTTACAATAGTAAACCATCAATACATTCTTTTAAACCAAAGATATGTTTTAGAGGCACGGAACAGCTCTTACCTCTTCCTCATTCAGGCCAGACTGAATGGGAAGAGGCGCGCAACAAAGTAAATACGTCACTTCGGCAGGAAGTGACGATTTCAAAATAAAAGACTTTGAGAATAAAAATAATAATAATAATAAATTAAAATAAAACGTTAGGGAGGGATTCTTTGTGGAATATAAATTAGTATATTCTATATATACCTGCTACATACGCAAGGAGCGAATATGTGATGAGACAGACTGTGTGCACACAGGAAGAACAACAGATACAGAAGCAGGTAGCTTGTTGTGAGATATGTAACGTTAGTCAACAGCATGATATGAAGAATACAATGGAAATAAATGCACAGTCCTGAAGATAACGGTTTCCAGTGGTTTATTGTCACCACCACACATCAAGAGGGAATTACCCCGAAGTCCGGACAGTACGTTAATAAGTACGTGACTGTACATGACCACTTCGGCCCTAGAGTGAAGATAACACTCTCCTGTACTCTTACTAAGGTTCGAGTTAACACGGAAAAAGGTAACACTGCACTGGCTCCAGGTACACTATAGAATTCACTTAAAAGTCCTCACTTTCACTTTCAGAGCACTCCACCGTCAGGCCCCTACATCACTGAACTCATCCATCCCTACACCAACACCCGCTCACTCAGATCTGCCGATCAGCACCTCCTGGTGGTCCCCAGGTCCAGGCTGAAAACAAGGGGTGATCGAGCCTTCGAGGTGACGGCACCAAGGCTCTGGAACGCTCTCCCCCTGGACCTGCGAACTGCCCCCTCTGAAAACTCTTTTAAAAAACAACTAAAAACACATTTGTTCAGACAGGCCTTTGGTCATACATAGGCACTCTTTCTTGCCCTCACTGTTCGAATAGTTATGTTTTTAATTAGTGACTGATGATTTTATCTGATGATTTTTTATTTTTTTTATCTGTATATGTAATCTAAATCACATGTATAACCCATCAAATCTGATTTCACTTCAGTTCCCCATTCTAGGGAATGTTATTCTAATAACAGCCAGCAGAGGGTGCACATGTCTCAGCTGGACCACACCAGTCTTACATGTCACTTTTTTCATTGTCCACAGACATCAGCCACATAATAAACCATGACCTGAATCTTTCCCAAATTGCTTTATTTTTTTAGATATCACGTTGGTCTACGTTTTGTCCATATTCCACGAACGTTAAAGAATGTACCTGAAAACGTGTGTGTCAACGTTAGCAAAAATTCTAGGTTGAAATGCAGTACTTCTTCTTGTGATTGGTGGCTCGGAGGGCAGAACCAAAGTATAATGGAGTTACACCTCAGACATGTATGACCAGGAAGAGGACATTGGACTCTGTTGCAGTGCTGGAGAGAAGCTGTATGAAGGAAACATATAAATCACCAGTTGCGGTTCAAGGCCGTGGTAGTTTTACACAAACACAAATAAGAGAGTAAACACCTTTTTTCACAAGCTTCGCAATTCATTTGGGAACTTGGACCGCGGGCCTCCATGAGTAGAGGCGATTGGATATCAATGCGTGAATTTGAATGGCTTGTATTCGAGCAATACAGTCATTTTAGATCAAATAAATGACGCATGCGGTCATGTGGCGTAGCGGAGATTGTGCTCGTCACCAATGCAAGAGGCTGCGGTCTCGACTCGGGCTGATCGCTATACTAACTCGTTTGGCTGAGTTAGGGGGAAGGGAGCCGTGAGTGGGTCCTGGGCGTTGTGGACAGCGACCCCTACAGTTCGGTCGGGGCGCCTGCACAGCGAGGGTAGGATCTGGAGGGAGGTAGTGTGACCTTCCACACGTTACACTCACCCGGTGAGAATCTGCGATGCCAGGCTGGCTGCACATGTGTCGGAGGAAAGCATGTGACAGTCTCCGGCCTCCCGGACCAACAGTAGGGGGGGGTGCGCGACAACCAGGAAGGGGAGCGGGAATTGGCATAACGACTAACAGGGGATGCGAGAAAAATCGGAAAAAAGGAGGAGAAAGATAATAAAAAAAATAAAAAATAAACTGTATGAAAAGTGCTATACAAATAAAGTTTAATATTATTATTATTATTATTACATTAC